>NC_081215.1:23990273-24287773 GCF_902713425.1 Acipenser ruthenus
TCAGCATCTCCTGCCTACTAGCCATAGACACAGAATCATAAGGGTTGAATTAAATATGTTTTTATTCTCTTTGCAGATGTATCAGTTAAGTAAACAAGTTGTTCCTCTCTAACCCTGTGCAAGTGCAAAGACCAATACAGCACCCAGCCAATATCTGTAACTGGGCACAAGAAAGATTTGAACCACGCTGGTACAACTCACCCTTACTAGTAGCTCTGGGTTAACATGTTATTTAAAAAAAAACAACACACAAAAAGCTTCTCTGTAAAATAGTCCAAGTCCTTGGTCCCAATCTGTTTTGTCCAACAGACAGTTGTCCTAGGGTAGGCCTTCTGTTAAATTACGTACTGCCTAAAGAGTTAATAATAATAATAATAATAATAATAATAATAATAATAATAATAATAATAATAATAATAATAATAATAACAACAACAACAACAACAAGAAGTTATTCTGAGCATTAAAACTAAGCTTTGAAAAAGGTATAACAAAAACATACCTGCAACCTAGTTTGAAAAAAGACCAGAAGAAAAAAACAAAACAAACCTTTCTGGGACTCATGTTTTTCGAGTTTTCCCTGGTAATCGAAGCCTACTGCACTCTGGTCAACACGATCAGCCTGTACACCATATCTCCCCCCAAAACCAGATGAGTAGTCTATGTGATTGAAGACACAGCAAAGCATCAAGCTAAAGTAAAATAATGCTACTGCGCGGCCATGCACGGTTCCATACAGACCCAGCAATGGAAACAAACTCTCCACAACTTGATTAAAGCAAAGGGTGACATATTAGGAGAAAAAAAAAATGAACAGACATCTGAGGGCACTGTGGTGTTGCAACAGCCAGCCAACCAAACCCAGGGTACGTGGGCAGGAAGACGTGTTCTTTTTCACGTTACTAATTTGATTTAATGTTAAGCTCTATTCCAAAACAACCAGTAAATGTCATCATGTCATTAGTTTTTTTTTATTTTATTTTGTGAAGTACTGTAGTGGATCTCAAAAACATTTTTTACTCTCTAATGCAATTTGATTTCATGAAAAGGTAATCATTATTAGAATTAGGCATTTGTAAAACAATAAACATTTATTTGTTAGCTGCAATATCTATGCTTATGGAATAATTTATAATTTTTCTGGATGAAATGAAATCCATTAGTATACAAAACGATGTAATAAAAATACGGCTAAACACTATTGACATTTTCATATACAAAAAAATTATATAGATCGACTTTACATAAGCAGGAACAGTATTAAAGTTCAAACCTCATTTCAGATTAATAAATCTGTTATGTATATAAAAAGGTGTACATTCATATAAAGCATTATGAAGTTAAGCTGTGCTGAACCTGAGAGGAAAAGTGGTGATTGAGTGGAAAAGTGGTGTTGCTAATGCATGTGCAAGCGCAGTAAAATAACCACAAGGGCTCTCAAGCCATCTGATCTACAACAAGCGGAACATAACAGAAAATAAAAGCTTTACCAGAATTACTAACACAGCACTGACATCATAAAAAACATATACATCTATACAAACAAGCATTACCTTTTTGTGAGGCGTGTTTTTCGGTCTTGCCAGTATATTCAAATCCAACAGCAGACTTGACAAAAAAAAAAAAACATGATAATTGCAAAAAGAACAATACAGGTAAAAACCAGTGAAGTATGTCAACATCACCTTCAAGCAACCTCATTTAAAACAGAAAGTGCACAGGACTGTGTTCCAGTGAAACACAGTGATAAAATAGCCTGTAAGTGTGTAAAATATGTGCTGTACCTGGTCAACTCGGTCTGCCTGTACACCAAACTTTCCACCAAACCCCTTGACTGAATCTGTCTGGGAGCAATGCTTGGAGAGTTTGCTCTGGTACTCGTTGCCTACAGCAGACTGCAAAAAGAGAGGGGAACAGTTGACTTTTCAAACATGATACTGAGCTTTTATTGTCTGTTTCATTAAGTGGAAGGGATTTTACGGTAGGCTTCCCCTAGCTTTAACTTGCCTTTAGAAATGAAAGCAGAACAGCGTAGCTCAAGGCTAGTGAAATCCACGTTCCATTGTTTACATTTAATAAAAAAGGACTACAGCCCACATATTTTACATTTTGAATAACCTCTCAATTGTTTTTGTTCAGGACAGATACATTTACAAGGATGTTTTGTTTATTTCATTTTACACCTTTGCATATCTCTATTGTTGCTGAAGGACAGCTCTGTGTCAAGGTCGGCGACGATTAACTGGAAAAGGTAGCCAGGCTATTTGATTAGATGTGGTTTGAATCTGAACCACTTGAACTACTGGGGTGCATATGACTGTGTGCGGGTCTTGACACTTCAAGCCTGTCAAACTGCCAAGCAGCTCAGCTGTTGAAGCACTCGGCAGATAAACCAAGGGACCTCGATTTATTACCACAAGGCAATACGCATTTTCTTTCACAGAACGAGAGACACAGATGAAGGTCAACCAAGGACGTAAGGTTTGCCTTCATTCTGTACAGCATGGCGGTCGAGCGAAGCATCGGCATCAGTGCTTTCAAGGTAGAGTACCCTTTTCACAGCTGGGTTAATTGTGGGCAGGCTTCTGGTGGATGCTCATATCAAGGGGCAAACCAAAAAGTAGGGGAAATACTGAGCTGCTCTAATAAACTGCGAAAAATCGATCCGATTAATTATTGTATCGCAGTATATATATATATATTATATATATATATATATATTATATATATTCCCCCACTGATCTAAATGTGATTTCATCAAGTCTGCCAGGATACCCTTCTTAAACGGGATTTGGAGTTGTTTTTCATGCAGAAAGGTGTGAAATGTTAGCACTCAGGGTTTTTTTTTGTCCTGGCGCTTCCTGTATTATCCGGTTCACGCACTCAGCCAGAAACCAGAGCAAATGACTGCAGTCCATTATGTTGATCTTGGCTCCAGCTCCTGATCAGGTGGCACACAGAAGCAGGCAGATTATTGCACCAGGATACTGCCAATTAAGAGGAGCCGGGTGTGAGAGATGGAAGTTCTGAACTTTGCCAAGCAATTCAGAATATAATGGGCTTCAAACTGTGTCAATTAGATCAGTCGCACTTGCTATTGCTGGCCGTGCAGCCGAGGAAAGTGTAGAGAGATAGATTTCACGATGTTGATTTTTACTAATGGCATTTCCTCCCAGTACTCGCAAGAGGAAATTAAATGTACTGAAATTACACAGGTGCTGCAAGACCTGGGAAATCACCCAATGCTCGAATTATTTGACCTTGTCGTCTCTCAGAGTACCTATGTGAACTATACTGGGAAAGTGATCCAAAACTTTACTGCAGAATAACAGCAGGACTGAAATACAGATTTTCTACAAATCAGTTTCAAGGTCCCAATACATTTATGAAAACTGAATACCTGACTATTTTCAAGCCAGCCTACTGATGTCCGACACCCTTGGAATGATCTCTTATTCAGCTGTTGGTAATACAGACCAACACGTGTGCATGTCTGAGTGTGTGTTCATAAACACGTGTGCATGTCTGAGTGTGTGTTCATAAACAGCAAACATGCAAAGAATTTCCAAAACAGAACAACTGTGCAACATTTCCTTTGCAAGCTGTATTCTGGACCCAATCCACAAGGACTCATAAGCAAACCTTTGTGGATCTGCCCTGTAATAGGGCAGGAAGAAAGTAAGATCAACCCACAAATGGTCAGTGGAAAGCAATGGGGTTTGATGTCATTCTAAGGCAGTACTGGACTTACAAACTCCGAGTGCATTCCAGTAAGCTGCATCACCTGGGGGGAAGGGGCTCAAACTATGTTTATAGGCACAGAAATCAACATAGAAAACAGGTTTAGTCCCATCTAATTAGAATCCACTCATGTTCAGACACATTCTCAGAAACAGGATCCGCCTACAGTACTTCCAGCGGTCTTCTACTTACCCTGTAAGTTCCTAGAGTTGCTAAATAATTGAGCTACTCAAATATACACATCATTAGGCAACAATAGACGCACAACAGAAGATGCATACACAGTCACTACAGGTACACCTAATAATAAATAACATCTATAGACCCTTTCCACACTCTCTGGAACCTGGCCCCAAAGAATAAGTAGCTGCAATTCATTTCAGTTTAAAATACATAAATCAAATAATAGTAGATGACTAGTTATAAAATACGAAATACAGTACAACGTCGCATATCCGACCCCTTGTGGACTGGGGTATAGGCGGATTTGTATAAAAGTTGGATTTGCGAACATCTATAGAAAAAGCATTTACACATCCATAATAGACTAGTGAACAAAAACAACACACAAACTGCTTTAAACATGGTGACATTGTTTGCTTTAAAAAGTAAGCAAACGTAAACAAGATTAATTTGGCTACAAATACACAGTGTTGCTATGAGGTTTGCTATAAGCCATCTCCACGCAAAGCATAGTAACCTGCAACTGATGGCTTCTTTCTTAAAGAAAAGCATTGCTTTTATGAAGCTTGCTTTGTTTAATTCAAATGCATTTAAAAGCTACACCACCATGCTGCAAGCGCTCTTGTAGCCTACTTTTAATATTTATTTAGCGAGGCGGTTAATTGATCAAGGTGACGGTTGGATATGCAACGTTCCACTGTACTTTTCATTTATTGGCAACATTTTAAAAGCACTGTAGCAATATGATAAGTATGGGGTTGTTCCATCTATCCTCAACTACACAAAATATCCACCAGTACTGCAGTACCTTATCCATTCGGTCTTGCTGCACACCAAACTTCCCCCCGTAGCCGTGGGATGCTTTAGGCATGTTTTCCAGCTCCTTCTGCTTCAAGTTGTGGTGCTCGTCAGAGACGTTCTCCCGCAGTTTATGAATGCTGCAGCCAAGCAAACCGAGCATGAAGAGACTTCATGGGAAAACATTCGATTTCTGTATACCAGACTAACCCACAGTGTGAATACTTCATTGTTTGAACATCGAGTACATTTGTAAATAAATACATAGATCCAAACTTTGCACATAAATAGAATAGCTGTCACAAGCATAGAATCCCTTGAGCTGGAGCAAACATTTAACAGTTACACTAAATCATACCGCACAGACAGGTTTAACGGTCAGGAGCAACTTACTTAATATGTTCCTGATGTCCAGATCCTTCTATTGTCTTCGCACCCCATCTCTGTTCTTTCTCAGACACATCGTTCTGTTTTAAACAATCACATTTTAAACAACTGGCCTAGCTGTCTGATAATCCACATAAAAATTAATCACTTCTCACTCCCAGAAGGTTGGTGAGCTCTGCCTGGCCAAACCTTTACAACAACTCAAACAAAAGCGATGCCGGGAATCACAACTTTAGATTTAAAGTAAAACATAAACTGGATTATTCAGATTCCTTTATTTGCAGCAATCACTATATCAGCAGCACTCGTGCTCCAGGCAGTTAACGTCTTTCAATGCACATCATGGTTCTCATTGATTCTCTTGGGTCTTCAGACAGGAATCATGCCAGTTAATATCTCTGGTGTCACTTAACCCACAAACAGAACTTAGAGCAAGATGCATCAGCTGTTACAACTATTCTTATAGCACATTTGTGACATTCTTCAACAAGAGAGGCTATAAGATTATCTGGACCAAACTCAATTTAAACAATATCAAATAAAAAAAAGACTTGCCTCAAAGTCAGGATCTGTCTCCCAGTCATCACCTGCATCCTCTGGCTGGATGGAAACAGATTGGCCTGCAGCTGCTTTCCACATCTGATACAAACAAACAAAAAAAAGGATTTGTATGCAGTTAAAAACCTTATTTCTTCAGCTAAACTGATGAATCTTATGTTATAAAGAAAATGTCTACCTTTTATCATTTTTTGACACTGTTATAACGAATATAATGCAAAACCCATACAAGCACTGCCTGCATTTGGCATTAAAAGGCTTTAAACATTAAGCATACATTTCACATCCTGGTGCTCAGCAGAGGATAAAATCAATAGCAAGCTCAATCCATATGATAAGACAGGCTCTTATGGCCATATATCAGCATGATTAATCTGTATTATGACTGCATTTAATAGTAACTATGTATACTTCAGGCTTTAAAAATAAGCATAAGCACACATATTGCTGTTGTTGGTCAAATGCCAAGAGGTGTAGCATATTTTAATATATTTATTATTTTATTTATTATTATTATTATTTGTTTATTTAGCAGACGCCTTTAGCCAAGGCGACTTACAGAGACTAGGCTGTGTGAACTATGCATCAGCTGCAGAGTCACTTACAATTACGTCTCACCCGAAAGACGGAGCACAAGGAGGTTAAGTGACTTGCTCAGGGTCACACAATGAGTCAGTGGCCGAGGTGGGATTTGAACCGGGGATCTCCTGGTTATAAGCCCGTTTCTTTAACCACTGGACCAGTATATAAAATGAAGTGCTTTCCAGAACTAACATTTCGCCCGCCATAAACAAAGACCTTGCAGATCTAGCACATAGTCTGACTATATGACTTGTCAACTCTCATTGCGAGTAAACCCATGACGCGACTCTGATTCATGTGCAAAATGTGGCATCTGTTTCCATTGCCCGTGATGATTCTGCACTCGACGTGGATTTGAAATGCAGTCCGAGTTGAGTGAGGGCGAAAAAACAACCTTTTTTTTTTTCTTTTTTTTTCCATTTGCTGTCTAAGTGTTACAAATGAAACTGTTTCGGTTCCCAATTGAAGGGATTTCAGTGCATGGTGGGTTACCTTGGAACGTTTTGTTTGTTTGTTTGTTTGTAATGTACTTCCTTTGCAAGCATTGTCCCTGTTCTGCTTTTTATCGTTCTTTTTCACACTACAGTCACACGCACTTTCACATTTAAGTATTTGGTCTGCAAACGACCAATGCATTAAAGACATTATGTTCACGATATAATTGTAGGCCAACAAACCCAGATGTACAGTTTAGACCAGCTGGAATACAAAACTGTGAAAATAAAACTCAAAGCACTCTACATTGCATGCTACGTCATTACAACTCCACATGTTAATATTGATAAAACACATAAAACAGTCGTTAATAATAAGTTCACAGTAGTGTTTTTTTTTATAATTAAATACAAGATATATAAATATATTCGTCCTGAATCATTTGCTCGAGGTAATATATGTTCATCACCTCAATAAACAGTGAAGCACGTTGCATTTTGAGCTGTCACACATTACATTGTAACGCACAATTCCAATATAAAATGTTACACTCTATGTGAAATAGTTATATACAGCGATACATTATTTCCTGTTCTACAATCCCACCCTGATCTCTCATTCTCTTCCATGCCATGATTATTGGCTGCTGTAACTGCATTTAGCCAAAGCTTCTACCTACAAATCGTTCGCTGGCTTTATTTATTCTAACAATTTCTTTGCGATCCCACGTCAGTTTTACTTACTTCTTTTCTGATTTCCTTTTTCTTTTACAGATAATGAAATATACTCCCACACCCCTGGACCGTCCGTCTCAGTTGTATTCCTGCCGTTCCCCGTGCTCTTCCGGCTCTCCCAAAGCCTTACTTCCTGTTATGAAGTCAGCAGCACCACCTGGGAGCTCCAGTTGGAATCTGGGTAGGACGCAGCAGGCGCTTCAATTTATTCCGGTTATCGTTAATTTTAGCCATGCAGACACATGTACATCCTGATCAACGCCACATAACGTTGTACACACGACTCAATACAAACCCGAGATGTCAGTTACATAGTGCTTACTAGTTATTACTTACAGCACTGGTGTACTCTGTATGCTGGTCAGAGCTGTTGAGGCAATCTCTGGTAGTCCATGGAAAATAGACCCTTAAAAAAAACCCCTCCATTTACAGTAAAGTTTTTAAGCCAACTGACAAGCCAATAAGAGGCCAGTAAATATGTGCTCCAATTCCAAACTCTTTGCTAGTGTCTACAGCTCACCAGCAGTTGCTGGAATTATTAGCAGGGCAGACTTGTTCAAAGATAATGTTACACCTGTAAAATATTGTTGGTGTACATACTATTATAAGATGTATTTAAAGTATCTTATGGAGTTAAAGTCTTTTCGGCTGTTGAAATGTAGTGCCCCACAATCAGGTTTACAGTAAAATACATAGGGTAGCCTTATGCACTCTGCTTTATCTGGCCTTGTTGATAGCAGGCCATGAGGACAGTTTGCTTACACTCCCCATAAATACAGTAGTTCAAGCTGTAGGAAAAAGTCTCATTCAACTTTCCAATTAGAATGGTTTAAGACCACACTACTAACCCTGCATATTTCAGACTGAATTTGATGGCAGCACATTAGATTATGCTTAGATGAAAAAGGGTTGAGGCATTATGCAAAACCCAAAACATACCATTTAGTTGATAAGGGGATTCTTACATCACTGCTGCCTTATTACCAGTATTTAAGGTTTTAAAAAAAAAAAAAAAAAAGTGTTTTCCTGCATTTGAGTACATGTAGTTCATGCAGCTCTTGCAATAGCACTTTAACACAGAGACCTCCAGTCTTTTTTTGTTTCTTTATTTGCAGTGGAAAATAAATGTTTCAGTATTTTATTGAAAGAAAGCAATAAATAATACTGTGATAAAAACAGTTCAAAAGTACTCAGACTGTACATAATTGTTACAAGAAGATCAGGAGTTTAAAAGAAGGAACAGAAAACATTAAATGTATGACAGGAACATATGATTCGATTTGTACACACACACTATATATTATATATAAACCACATACCTAATTAATCACAAGGAAGTAATGGACAATACATAAACGTCAGTAAATAAAACGCACACCAGGTGTTATAATGTGGATTTGTTTTGTTGTTGAATTTCCCCAACATTATTAGAATGTATAAATACTGAGAAGGCTGGTGTTGCTAGATAATTGAACACATATTCAGAAATACTTGAGCCATATTACGTTCTTAAAAAAATGGCAATTAAGAACAAAAAACATGACATACATAAAGAAATCTAATTAAAATAAGGCTTAATTAAAAGTCGTACAAATTGTGCCTCCTGTGACTAAACTTCCCCTGTTTTAAGTGAGGCCACAGTGATCTGGAATTGGTCCTTTAAAAAAGAAAACAGTTGCATCAACTCCTTTTAACACATGTCTTTAATGAAGAAGAGACAGGAATGGAAACTTTTAGACACTCTGGTTTGTAGAAAATTGCTACTTGAAGGGACTTCTTCACCAAACAATGCATCGCATGATTGTGTTTCTCTTCTTCACAATAGACTCCTTGTATGGCTTTTAGAAGGTATATTTTGGTATCACAGTGAAAGATTGACAAAGTTAAACAAATTCATGGGTTTAGACTCGCTGATAATAGTTTGTATTCCATATATATATTTTTATTATTGTGTGGAATCTGACATGCTGAAGATTTAAAACACACACGCAAAAAAAAAAAAAAAAACATTGAACTGTCAAAAGATTTTCTGGCTGAAAATGAAATTCTTGACCTGCACAATATATAAATATATATTGCAGAATTATGAAAAACTTGACCAACCGACTAGTTTAAGTCAATCTAACTTAAACTGGATGCTTATAAATCGCATCCATTTAATGTTAACAGGATTATGAGATAGGATAACATCTGTAGGTACATATACACAGACTCCGGACTTGTGGTACATTTAGTTACATATGCAAAAATTGCATTTGAAAAAAAGGACAAGAGTGAAAATACAAGTACATTTTAAAAATGTTATTTAAAAACTGGAAGGAAAAAAAGGCATGTTGAATATACAGGCAAACAGATACATATTAGATCTAAAATGAAACATCCCATCAGTTTATATAAATATAAGAAACATTTAATCTAAAATATTTTCTCTATGGTATCAGGAGATTTGTGAATTCACCAATTAAACTCTGTAATAAAATATTTATAGTGTCCTTATAATTATCATTACATCACAGATCCCATCTTGATTTCTGAAATGTCATCTTCTTGATTTAATGCTGCATTAATCATCTATAGAAATAGTGGGGGTAAACTGAAATAAGACAAAACAAAGAATTAGTTAGTTAGCCAGTGTTGTGTGATGCACTGCTAGTACCCTGGGTCGATGAGATGTTGTTAAAAGCTCTCTAACCATGAAAGCCATCTAAACCATATAAAAAATCGGGTTTGGCATTTTTCTGTATCAGAATAACGACAAAAAAGCTAATTTGAATTGATCATCAATATATAGTACTTTTATGAAGATTCCTTCACATTGATCAACATTTAAATGGTATTGTGACACACTTGACACTGGAGAAAGTTCAGTGTCATTCAGTACTGAGAAAGTTGAATCCGGGTCGATCCTTTACATGATCGTTCTAACAGAGATAATTTGCATTGAAAATAAATCTGTTCTTGCTGTTGTGGTTGTTAAACAAGTGTTCGTTATAACAAGGGTTCGTTATAGTGAGATAGTAAAGTTAGCCTCTGTGTGTGCGTGTGTGTGTATGTATGTATAATTTTTTTATTTTTTTTTTTGCACTCACCACGAGAAGGCATTAGCATGAGTATGTCCTTACTGTCGTAGAATCCATTCTTTGTGCTCCTGTTACGTTGCCTGATTTCACCAAATCAAAAATCGACAGCATGCAAAACACAACATGCAGTTAGTTAAAAATCCAAATGTTAGAGAAGAACCAAGCATTTACGCAACTTCAAAATCTTAAAACAACATTACAGATTTTTCTCTTCTTATGCATGCACAAGACAATCAAACGTCAAACAGTTACGTTAAAATTAGGTTTCCAAAACATTTTGGAACACCTACACTGGCTTTCCTGGTGAAAAAAAATAAATAAAAAAAATCTAAACTACTGGAATACTTCAGTATTTGCATAATCCAGACAGGAAACTAAAGACCAGGTGGTTTTGATTTGAAGGACTCTCAGTAACAATAAAAGCTTAAGAACATGGCATTTTGACAAAACCGCAGTACAACAAATCATGCCATTTGCATTCCCAAGATGAAACAGGGAGTGTGTTACGTACCATCCATCTGCATTTTCTTTGGCTGCATAGAAGGTGAAGACATTGCGGTGGTAACCCTGAAGTTTGCAGGAAGAGTTTCTGCTGACCCAGGACCCATCCCCCGAATGTCTTTTGGTCGAAACTTTTTCCTCCAGGAGGGAGCTCTCCTGAAGTTCTTATCATCATCCTGAAAGCAGTAGATGTACACATGCGATATGGAACATTAAAACTGGCATTTACTGTACATCCCTGCATACTTTTGTCAAGGTTATCTATTTATGTACAAACAAGCACTACATTACGCATTAAATAAATTCAATGATGAAAAAAACACTTGTACAAACATCTTTATACAATCAAGCAGTTTCTAGTCATTCAAGTCTCACCTCATCAAGTCTTCTTTCAGTACCCAGGGCAAGAAGATTATTATATTCTCTTTCCAGAACGGCCCTTGCCTATTAAGTTACATGAACAAAACATTATAAGCCAATACATTGTCTGTTGTATATTACAAAAACAGGTATAACTCCCCAATACTTAAAATGTTCTTTTCAAATAGGACCACAGTGAAATTAAAAATGACCACAACCATGAGGTCAAGCCAAACTTTACAGTTAAGGCCACTTCCAGTACATCCAGTAGGCCTATATATTAATTATACATTTTGGTTTAACTTTTGACGTGAATATGTTCACATAGTAGCCCGATAAGCTAACATTCTTCATAAAATCCCATTGAAAATATACCATTTGTTTTCCCAAAATGAAGCCATTTACAATTTGTAATTTTTTACCTGCGTATTTTGGGTTGGTATCTGTAATAAAAGCGCTAATGCATTGTGATCAAAGGTTTCATCTAAGGCAAGAAGCGCACCGTGGACTCCATTTTCCACCAGGTTATTTGCATATTCCTTGAGACCGATGGACTGCACCCAGTGAATCACTCTGTCATTGCTCCATACTAGAACATCTGAGGAGGCAGACAGAGAACATTTTAGCGAGTTAGCCAAGATTACTAGAAACAAATAGTCATTTGACACACTACTTTTTGTTCTGATCAAATGCCCTGCCAATTTAGAAATACATCTACAACAAAGCAACTAATAACTATACAATTGGCTATTTTGTTTCTCAAACTGCTGTATAATGGGAGTCTATCCATCTTTGCTGTGTTTCTTTATGAGCAACAAAGATATTTAATATTTTAAAATTACCTTTAACTTCAACTTGGCATTCTTCTCTTTTCCTTTCAAGTTCTTGTCTATCATAATTCAGCCTTCTTAGACACATTACACCACACTGGAAGCTGTTTCTGTTTGAAAAAAAAACAAAAACCAAAAATAAATCTGTAGAACTAAGCAACTGAAGACTTGGCAGCATGCTATTTTCATTCAGTATGCTAACTAAAAACCCCAATCCACTGGGGAGAAGGAAATATCCTGAATAGGCAGCTGTCCCAATTAGACTAAAGGCAGTTGAGACCTTAGTCACACCTTTTTTGTTTCTTAATGAAAAGAAATAATGAAAATCACATTGATTAAATGTTAAATAAATCCTTTAAAATGATTTTTTTTTATTACTCCTAAACAAGATGTGATTTCATTTATGCAGAAATAAAAACAAAACAAAAAAAAACTAATTAAATTTTATCACAAGGTGAGGCACCTGTGATGTTGACATGACAACTTTCTTTGCAACAGCAGCCTGAGAAACCATAGGAGACTCCTCCTTCAAGAGTTCAATGAGGTTTACCAAAGTCACAGCGTAATCGCCTACTCACTGCACTGTGCTACGCGACCTGTCTTGCTTTGAAAAGCGATCTCCATTCATCATTTGAAAATACTGCATCCCAATTAAATGACACAAATAGCATTGGGAAGAACCGTATCCCAGAGTTGTATCCCATTTAAGCAGCAATCCCGATTATCAGTATCCCGATTATGCAGCGCCAACTGTACTGCAGAGAATAACCTATGGTCCACAAGAGGGAGCCAGCAGCAAAGCAGTACAATATGTACTGCCCTCTCCATCTACTGAATTTAAATACATTGCAATGCAGTTACGTTATTACCAATGCACTACCCCACATCAGCGAGATGATTTAGCCACTACTCTGTGCAGTTAATGTCCAGCACTATTGTGCATGGAGATCAATACTGTAGAGAGAGGCACTTCTCATATAATAGAATACAGATTGTATTCATTATCAATGTATTTATTTATTTAAGTGCAGATTGTCTTACCTGTGAAAGCTATCAACCATTTTAAGTTGCCCTCGTAAGTCCTTCTTTGTCAAATGGTCCAGCATTCGAGCGTCAACAAGGCATTCCATGAAGTAGCTTCGATACTGAGGCAGCCCCAAACTTGGGAGCCATTCATTACCAATCCACTCGTGGTTCATATCACCATAGGCCAGTGTCTACAGTAAACAAAATTAGCAGAAGTATAATAAAATACCTTGGCTTGAACTTCCCCTTTGTTATTAAAAAAAAAAAAAAAAGTAACTAACATTCTACACCTGTCTACTCAATATTTTATTTGCAGCTTGTATACCTACGGTTTTTTAACTTGATGGATAAAACACCATTCATTTCAGAAATGCAACACTAATTATGGTTGTATTATAGAAACTCTCAACACAACCAAACTGATAAAGAAAAGTTATTTTATACCCCTGCTTTAACAATGATACATCTTCTACACCAGGGCTACTCAACCCTGGTCCTGGAGGGCCACTGCCCCTCCTGGTTTTTGTTCTAACTGTACACTAAATTGATTAATTGTACCAATTAAGCTTCTAATAAAGCACTTGATTGGTCCAATTAAGTTATTTTGGGTACAGCTGGAACAAAAACCCAGAGGGACAGCTGCCCTCCAGGACCAGGGTTGAGTATCCGTGTTCGACACAATAAATGGACTACTTGCATAGGAAGATAAAAAAAACAAAACAATCCCATGCATGAAGTGCACCTGTGGTTTTTACATGCCTACAAGGATTAAGAGGTGCTTTGGTCTAAAGCCAGATCCAGCACCTTAGGGGATCAGATACTGAATTTAACTCCAGTCACTAGTAGAAACCGATACATGGTTTCAGTACAGCCCTATACTTGGTTAACAATGCATTGCTAAAGTAGTACCACACAATTTGGCACAGTAGGCAGAATTAACTGAAAAGCAGCAGAGGACTGCACCATGAAAATAGCATAATCCCAACACTCCTACAGTCATAAGAATAAAAGGAGAGCGTTTAACTTAACTGTCTGAAGTCTTATCTTAGTTCTAACATACAATATATATACACACACACACACAATATATACTTAAATGCAAACCTGGGCCCAGCTGCCCTCCTCATCCTCCTGATGTTAGCATTGTTAGCAAGTGCAAAGAGAAGACATTGAAGAATGTTAGTAGATGATCAGTATTTCGTGCAACAGACACATTGTGTGTAGAAGTAGGTCAGTGACATTTGTTGTAAGAAAAGTTCAGGAGAGTGGTTTTCATTAGTTCAAAACAGGCAGAACTGTGAAATAGGTAACCTTGACTTAGATTATCCCTTATATTATGTTTTAAAATCACAACCTGATGCATGCAAGACCATCCGTGGCCCACCCACAAAAAATAACACCACCGTACAATTGCATCAAAATACTTAGTCCTGGATACCCCTACAATGGTAGTTGCGGTTATTACCTAGGATATAATATTGCAGTTTTAAAATAAAATGCAACACAAATTCATCTTTTGTTGGAACAGAACTGCAAAGGTCAGAAACTCTTAAATGGAGTAAAACCAGCTACTAAAAATCGAGGAAAAAAGTTAATAGGAAAAAATGAAATGATTTGAACAGATGTTATACACCAGTAGATGGGTTAACATGAACAGACCCCCAAACCAACACACTACTTTAATAAAAGACAACCTTACTGTATTACACCAAGAGTGTGGAAATTAAAAGCCAATAAAAGCACCATAAAAGGGAAGAGACACAGCAGTGCAGGGACTAACCGTTTGAGGTGTGGCAGCAAGGTTTTCCATTTCTTCATGTGTAAGCCACACATTCCCAGTGGACTAATCACATGACCCACAGTGAGTGACCCAATCACAATCCATTGTGAGGAAAGCAATAATAAAAAGGAAAGGTGGCAGAATATTTAAGCACAAGGTACGTTAATTGTGCAGCATGCACTGGCACAAGCAATCTTGTGATCCTCCAGGGGAATAACATTCAGAAAAACACAGGCATGTGCATTGTGCTGCAGTAGTATTTGTTGATAAACACATTCATTTAATAAGTTATGGTATACTAAAACAGAAGCAGGCATTGTTGTGAGATGCTTTAAATAAATTTAGTGATCTTAAAGTTGTAGGAAAGGGTAATAAAACAAACATAGTATAATTGTAGTGAAACAAAAAAGGTTAAATGTCCTGTCAAACATAGCCTTTTAAGGCAGTTTCCCCAAATAGTCCGTTCCTACTAATGAATTGGATCATTTGTATTTCTGTAAACTATTAATAACACTATTGAGAAAAGTGAACACTGCTGGGAACACCACCCTTTGTTTAAATATGCGAGAAGATAAAAACATGTCAAGGATTTCCTTATCATGGAAAGTTTTTATTGGTCACAAAATGGGACACAGACAATTGTTCTCAGCAAGCAAGTGAATGTATAGCTGGAAAGCTGCCAGCATTCTAAATAGCAGCAACTGGGTAAATGGAGAAGGGAAATGCAAGCATTGGAAAAAAATGTTTCTCTTAAGGTTTCAGTCCATTTACTGCCTTTCAAAGAATGCATATTCAAGAGTAACAGAGAAACATCCTACTCAAAACTCAAGTTGATCAAGTTCTAGAAATTTGCTTACAAACCAATTTGTTTTGAAATTATGATTATATATTTAAATACTGTACAAGTTTTTCTCATTAGACCAAATTAGAATGACCTGTAAATCAAACATTCCAATAAATTTTCCTGCATGCCCTCCCAGTTTTACTTTTTATTCCTTGAATAATGACTGCATGGTGACCTTACCGTTCTGGAGGTTGGCGGTGCAGACGGGCTTGTTAAAGACATGATCTCCTGAATAGCCAGACGAAGCTTTAACCTGTGCAGAGGATTGCTAATTCCAATCTCCCGCTGTATTTCAGTGTCAGACAAAGCTGACATAATAGCACCGCTTTTCACATTGGCTCTGCAAGCTGCCACGTACCAGGCTGGCATCCCAACCCAGAGCTAAAACATGAAGCGGGAGACAATGTCAGCAGCTGCACTTGATCACACGATGTGTATTTATCTGTACCTACACGTGTGACAATAACTGCAGATATACTTGGGGAATACAGTTCCATCTAAAATTTTACATTTTCAGTTTTACCATCTACAACAAAACACTAAAAGTCCTTTTGAACACAATTACCTCAATTTACTCAAAATCTACAGAATATATAAGATCCTCTTACCTCCAACCACACAACTACTGTCGGACCATCCCAGTGTGCAAACGGTAAACCTTGCCTGCGCGCCTCCTCCAGTAGCTCATGCCTACAAAAGCAAATGTGTTTAGAAAGGACCTTTAAAACAAAATGTCATCACTTCAGTGCATGAAAAGGACCCAAATGCTGCTTATTTTAAAATCATTCAACTTTAAGAAAACAGAAACCCACACATTACAAACAAGGACAAAGCTTGCAGCTGAAAGCTGCTGCATCTCCACCGATTGCACCTTGAGCAAAGAGCATGTTAAATTACACCCCATGCACACGTTTCCAGTTCAGTTATCAAGTGTTGGTTGAGTTGAAGTGTTAGTTGAGCGAGAGCCCCCCCCAAACATGCACACACAGTACCATAACCACCCAGTGCCGAGTACAAAACAAAAATTCACAAGCAGATTCCTGACTAAAAGTTCACATTTAACAAAAAAATAAAAACTACATTTAATAAATTCTATGTTTTACTATTAGCTTCATCAATACAAAATCAAGTGTGTATCTACTAAAGCTCAAAAGCTGGAATCAAACTATTACAGAACCAAGCCATGCTAGTGTTCAGTCATTGAAAAGATTTCCTTTCAATAGCTAGTTATTGAAGCTGCAACAGTACAATTGTGGATCCAATGACTTGCAGAACTCCATAAAATGTAATACATTTAAGAGGCTTAAAATAAGTGTGCATATTTATATAAAAGTGGTTCATACAAACTAGAATAGAGCAGCTGTTTGGTCTGATGAACACACTGTCTCTTTCAGATGATTATACAATTCATGTTTGTGAAAGTTATGGAAACTTTAAAAAAGCATTCCTAAAGCTAATCACCATGTTTGATCACTACATCGTTCAGTAACATTTCTAGAGAAAATCCTTAAGAGGGCTATATATTGCTCTTTATGCAACACTTGGATATTTGTAGAAACAAAATGGTAAGATCTTTTTGGCTCATTTCAGGACAGTGAGAAAATCCCACTCCATTTAGTAATCTGGAAACAGCCTAGTCTTTGGGAGCTCTTGATTATACTTTAAAAACCTGTTGAAAAGTTTTATAAAAAGGCGTGTTTGATCACCATGTTCCTTGATAGGAAGGAAAAAAATAAAAAGGAAAAATTGCAACAGTAGAGCTGCAGCGACAGAAATATCTAAGAGATTTATAAGTGTTAACCAGCATTCACAAGGGCAAATAACGAATAAATGAACTTACCCTGAATTTGCACTATATGATATGAAAGAGGGGGAAGGGGTGAAAAATAAAAAGGAAAAAAAAAAAATCAGCAAACAAATGAAAAATAAAAGTGGTATAAAGCAATCTAAACTCTAAAAAGCAAATGTTCATGATATTATGGGGATTGGGTATACCGGTTTAGACAGGCTTTACAACAATTTTCAAATTGAACCAGCAAAAAAATTTAGCCATTTCCAGTTTTAATCTAATAAAACCAGTCAACATGATTACTTATTTTAATAGTCACAATTCTTGGTCTGCTTTGATAACTTATACTGCATGCATAAAAGTAAAAAAAAAGAAAACACACTACAAAACTGATATTTACTAAAAAAAATAAAAAAACTTGCAAGTACATCATTCATACATTATATATATATATATATATATATATATATATATATATATTATATATATAAAAAAAAACAATCAAAACTTACTTTTTCTGTAATTTTCTATTTTTTTCCACTTGTCCTCCCAGTTTACTAAGTCCTAAGGCATCTTGAGGAGAAGTATCCCCTTCTGGAGTACCTGCTAAAGTAATTTTTTGAAAATAATTTTATAAATACATACAAGTAATGAAAATCACCAACAATTCTAATCAAGGTTAGTTGGCATGAATAGATGGCTGCTCCATTTTTTTTTTTTGACAGTAAAGAACAGAATAAACCTGGATTATGATAATGTACTAGTTATTGCAGTAACAGGACGGTCATGGCCATGAATATAGCAAAAACAGTGTAAAAGAAATAGCAAGTATGATTTAAAAGCTAACTTTTTCAAACAATAATGCTGAATTAGTTTCCAAACCAACCTTGACCCATAGGTTCTTTGCCAGGAGGTCCAGGCCGACCCTTTTCTTTTTTGCCAAACAGTCGGCCAATGGAAGATTTGATGCTCTTCTTTTTGGGGGCTTTGTTCAGAGAATCTTGGCTGCTGTTGCTGCTGCTAGGGTTACTGCCTTGTCCGTCCTGGGAACCAGTGGAACTGCAGGAAAGCAAGTCATCTTAGTAGAACCATTTACAAGAGCATACACTGTGTGTGTTTCATACACTGCATTGACATTAAATTACAGACAAGTGTTTAAAAAGAGACTGCCCCCAAAATCCATAATGTAGTTATGGTACTGTAGATATTCCAAGAACTAAACCAAAATAAAAAAAAATGTACCAGTCCTGAATTATTTTCAAATGCATATATATCCTTCTATCAACTCTGAGCCACTCCCATATTTCCTTATCTTTCAGAAAGCCAGTCTTTCTAAAATGACAGGTCCATCTCATTACAGTTACCTTCTTATATCCCTGATATCTTCATGGCTGGCTGCGTGGGTGGCTCCCTTGTGTAAACGCATAGACCTGGGTGTTGATGGAGGGGAGGTCTCGCACTTTATAGTGGCTTTGTCATCTTGTGATACTGGGGACTGATCAGCAAAAGGTATGAAAAGATTAAATAAATCATTCTTAAAAGCAGATCTTGAGAAAGCACATATTCGCTGACCAAATTACCCTATACAAAAGTATTTACATTTACTTGCAGTAATATTTATTGTTACATTAATGAGGACTGAATATTATTTCAAAGTTTTCCCTTACTCATTCCAACTAGTTTTCTAGGCTAAGTCATTAAATAAAAGATGCTCTGTGAAGTGTGAAACATACTAAATTACAAATTCATTATTGCATGAAGTTACATTTCTAAATTAAAAAGGAAAAGTGTCATTCATCCTTCCAAATAACTTTCATGCCAAGTACAAAATCTCCCTTTCTGCATTAACAGTACACTGATTCAGTTCACAAAAATTGCAAGGCCCTTAGCGTGGTGGCAGGGTGCCCTTTATGATTCGATTTACCTTCCTACGGTGCTTCCTTAAATCACTAGGCTGATAGAAGCATGTAAAGAAAAGAAAGCTGGGTTAGAAAGCAAATCCAGAACCAAGCTGTGAAAGAATTTTCAAAAGCAAGGGATAAAGTGTTAATGTGGAGACAGCAAGCAGCAAAGGCTAAAGCAGAAATTAATCCAACATATTACAGATTGTAAACAATGGTGATCATTTGCAGTAGGTGTTTTAAGAGATGAAAAAAGTAAGGAAGTAAAATCTCTTTTGGACTTAAGTGACAACCAGTATTTTTACTTCTCTAACCTGGGACCACATTCACTCAGAAGTACAACCGATTTCAAAAAGGTTTTGGTGGAAATCATAATGTATAACAGGTAACTTAAACATTGATACAGGCATTAGAATGAAATCCCCAAAAGGTTAGTTACCATCAAGGATTTAAAAGAATACTGTGTTCTACCAAGAAGTTAATCTTGGAATTTTCCAATGTAAATAATATGTAAATATTTGACAGACACTCCCCCAAAATGTTTTCTTTTAAAGGGTTAATTAGACATATCCTTTTATCCAGACCCTAAAAATTACCCACAGGAAGAGATTAATACCAACAAATTACAAACCCACACAGGATAAGGATAAAAAAAAAAAAAAAAAAAAAAAAAAAAAACCACAAAGCCCCTGCTCCCTAAAATAAATAGCACACAAAAGCTTTCACAAGGGCAAAAACTTTAAGTATTTAATACATTAATAAATAAATAAAGTTACCGGATAACTAATTATTTTGCCAAGTAGCTCTGAAAGAATATGGACCCAGGTTTCGGCACAATTCTAGAGATTACTTTTCTGTGTACCTGAGAGCTGTGTGATGAATCACTATATGATGGGGTTGAATTAGAAGTGTTGGATGAATAAACTACAGTCTGATGGGGAACTGAGGTCTGGATTACAAATGTATAGTAGTATGCGGACTAAAATAAAACAAACAGATTGTCTATTAATCCATCCACTGATCTTTTGAACGACTTTAGCAAAACACTGGACAATCCAGGTATCCTCCCCCAAAAAAATATAGAAAAAATAAACAGATGCAAATTACCAATAAAGCAATAAATGCAAGGCAAAACAAACAAACAAAAAAAACCACAAAACAACCATGATGCAACATTTACTGAAATGAGGGAAAAAAAAAAAAAAAGGTTGCAGAAACGAAGTGAACATTGCAATTTTCAACTTACCAAAGTCATGCTACCGAGGCGGTCTACCTCGCGGGCAGGACTGCGCGGTATGCGGCGAGGGGTAGAATGCCCACTCCCGGGGGGGGAGGAACCTGCCAGGGAGGAGCCAGTGAAAGAGGGAGGAATGGAGCTCATGGATCTGAACTTGCTGCCAAGATTTTCTAAACTCCCACTTCCCACTCGGTTTTCAATCTCCTCAGCCCGCTGGACTGTCGTCTCCTTCTCTTCCTGAATCATCCTGAATAGAAAGATGACCCTTTTTACACACGTATATGTACTAACATTAAAGATGAACAAGTCCCATTAGTGAAGGATGCACTCCAGGGACGCGACTGCCATCAATATGAAGATCAATATATTGTACAACATTATGTTTCATTGTGCTGCTGGTGTACCAGGAAGGGCTGGCAAAGCTGGGATCGCTTGTTATTTCCTAGTTTATACAAAACCCTAAAACAAAAGTGCAAGTATAAAACCACTATTGATACAAACTAGGACATGCCTAATTTCATTGTTGATGGCATCCAATTGCTCCTGAAGCATCATAGCCAGAGTTTGGGCATCAGCCTGACCGCTCGGGGACAGCAGATCAACAGAACTGAAAACAGTCTCTCTGTCATCCTCTACGTCAGACACATCCACATCACTCTCAAACGCCTGGGCCACGTTAGCCAAGACGTTGGCTTGCTGCACTCTCTCCCACTCCTGCTCGTTGAGCGTCTGCACCTGACAACAGAACAAGACCGTTTACAGTGCATGGAATGAAAACAATTTAACATGGACTAGCTGGTTCTACAAAACAAGACTGTTCTCACTTAGAAATTAATTTGATTGCATTTATCCAGGTAATAAAAATAAAATATAAAACAAGGATTTAACACACAAACTTACATGCTTCAGGTATCCAGAGAGAAAGCAGGGGTCAAGAAGAAGATGAGAACAGAAATTAAAGTCTCAACCAGTAAAAACTCTGCCACTTGACACAAATGTATGTAAAAATGAAAGCAAAGGCTTTCTGTTATCAACTGGGCCTACCGACAGTACCTAACAGTTGATAGAGCCCTGGTA
Organism: Acipenser ruthenus; assembly: GCF_902713425.1. Classification (NCBI taxonomy): domain Eukaryota; kingdom Metazoa; phylum Chordata; class Actinopteri; order Acipenseriformes; family Acipenseridae; genus Acipenser; species Acipenser ruthenus. The sequence continues at coordinate 24,012,117 of NC_081215.1, forward strand.
TACATGCCAAAACTGCTGTAATTTACAGCACTGAAATATACTGTACATTTTATTTATATAAAATAACTTGCAACATCAAGCACTCAATAGAGTACCCATTTTTTCAGAATTTCTACACAATGTACACTTCCAGCTGTAACTTATCATCACTTATCTATAGATATGTTCATCTCACCTTTGAGGGCTCGTCTCGAAGGGCTGCCATACGGCCTTTTTGTGGGCGTCGCAACACTGATGTATTGAAGTGGTCTGTATGACTGTCCATCATAGAGGAAGCCGATACAGGATATCTGAAATCAGGGGTGCTGCCCAGATGGGAGCGTCTAAAACAAAAATAAAATAGTTTTGAGCGCAATCATGCTTCTTGACTCGGTATATGTTGTTTAGGCAAATATGAGCTTTTTTTTTTTTTTTTTTTTTTTTTTTTTTTTTAAACAAATTCTGCTGTTTTTTATCCTCTTACCCATGATGCAGTGAAGAAGTGCTTCTCAACCTTGCCTGCTCATTTTCAGTCCTCATAGTTTCTATTTCAATTAGAAGTTGCTCCTAAAAAACGAAGCAACGAAAAGGACATTTCACACAAAAACACATACTACTTATATGGTTGATCAAATCTTACACATATCACGAACAAAAACACCAAAAAAAATCACATTTTTACAGTTCTGGCATTGTGAAGTGTTTAAAAAGCAATTCCATCTGCAGAATATAAATTTCACATACCTTCTCATGATGTGCTTCTTCAATTAATTTTTTTGTGTTCTCCAGATCACGAATGAGAGCATTCTGACAAAATACAAACAAAATTCAGACAGCGCAACCAAATCCCTCTAATAATGCTGCTTAAAGATGCAACATGCTTCAAATGAATAGAGCAATCCACTCTGAGCAAGTTTTTTTTTTTCTTTCTAGTTGACATAAAAAACAGTAGCATAACAAAAACAAAGAATTCAATATTCCTTTCTTGACTTTTGTGAATAACCTGCCAGGTACCTAGTATGGTCGTTTCCACATCTGCTTAAGAAAGAAGCGGTTTTGTAGCTAAATTAGTTTGGTTTCAATTAAAATGAAAACTGGAGGAAGACACATACAATATGTAATTTACAACAGCGATGTGCTAAATTCCTTTGAACTTTTTGTTTCAATCAACAATACAATATTTGAGAATCTACTCTGGGGGAGAATAGCTAGTTTTCTAGCAGTTACGAGTTTCTGACTACTGGTATAGGTATATGCCCTAAAATGGCTAGACTATGCTGTAGAATCCCATAACATCAACATGGATTGCTAATGCAAACTGCAGCGATTCAAGACTACAAAATCAGAGAACACTTTATTCATTTATCAATCCATCAATCTTTTTATATAGCGCCTTTCATAGTGGACCACCATCAAAGTGCTTTACAAGATGCAGCAACAAGAAAATCCATAATAATTTAAATAGAGAAACGCATAATACATGCTATACAGTAAAAAAAAAAAAAATCAATTTAAAAAAAATGCATTTATAACCTTATCTTCTAAAGCAGACATTCTCTCCTTAAGATGAAGTTGCAATCTTTCATTTGACTCAGAAAGCAATTTGTCCACCGTCTCCGATAATCGTTTATTGTGTTCTTCATTCATCTTCTCCCTCTGTCGAGCCTTAAAACAAAACACATGTGACATTGATGTTGACCCACTTTCCCAATAGTGTCCCCCTGCATTAAAGAGGCATTCAAGTGAATAATTAGGGGCATTCAAGTGAATAAAAAAAATAAGTAAACCCTTTAGCTCCCTTTTTAAAGTGGGTCACAATTAAAGTAAAACTATTTACACAATTGTTAATCTGGGACAAAGTCTTAAGTGTTTCTAATTGTTAGTCAACTTCAACACTGTGACTTGCAGTAAGTTAACAGATTGTGAATGCCATTAAATCCAAGTGTAATATATCATACTCTCTGTAGTTCTTGGTTCTTCTCCTCCAGATGTGCTTCCATCTGCCGTAAGCGCTCCTCAATGTTTCCATGTCTCTCTTCAGCCTGCCAATGAAACACACTGTTATATAAAAAAAAAAGTGCTGTCTAAGAAACAGAACACATTAAAAACACAATACTCAGCAGCAAGCACACTGCAATAGAAGCATGGCACAGTCCTGTATGCGCAGTGCAAAGCTTAACCCGGCTTAACAAAACACACACACAAAAAAAAAAGCTTTAAATGTTTAGTAGGCGTTTGAAATTAAAGGTTAGTACAGATGAAACAGAGGTCTAGGAATGTACGTGCCTCTTCATTTACTTTCACATTAACTTCATGAATAGAAGATGCTGCCAGCTCAGCCAACCACTTTTAAACCAAAATGTGAAAAGCTAAATTTGTTTTAACCGAAACATAATTTTACAAAAACAAAAATATATCTGCCAAAGACAGGCATTTCCTGAACCTCTGCATAAACTTAATACAAACTCTCCCAACAACAAGCAGCAGGCAAGCAAGGTACTGTATCTGGACAATGTCTACCTTCCTACGTATTGAGGCAAGTTCCAGCAACTTAGCTTCCTTAAGGACGGAGTCACCAGACACAGCAGAGTCAGGCTACAGAAGCCAGAATGGATCATTGTATAAAAGCACAAATAAGAAATAAAGAGTGCAGAAAAAGTAGCTTTAGTAAAAACTGCAAATGGGCACCAGAAGGAAAGAGAAGAAATTCTATACAAGTGTTAACTGTTGGCTGGTGGGTGAAATCCAGAAGAATATATATTTTCCCCCCCCTTTACAACTGAAGTTATATTACTCACGGAATGTTAATTAGGAGAAACATGCAAGTTAGGTTATTGGGTTATGTTACGTACAACCCTAACAGTTCACTCATCTGCTATTTAACTCCGAAATCATTGCAACACTTATCGTGTGAAATACAGAAAAAAAAAAACACAAAAAAAAACTGGAAAGAAACCATTTAAATGAATCGCCTCATTTACACAGGTGACAGAGGGAGAAGGATGCGATCACATGGCCCCACCATCTTAATCCTTAGTACGCAAGCATACAGATTAATATAAAAAGACAGAAGGCACACCTTAGTAAGTGCTGCCACTCTCTGTGCTAGCTCTGCTTCCACCTCTGGAAGGGTCTCTGCTTTCCTTAGTGTTTGCTGTAACTTCTGTTCAGCCAGTTCTAACCTCTCCTGTATTTGCCGGTTCTTCTCTTCACTCTGGTGAATAAAGGTAAAGATTTAACACTCAGGTGTTTCCTGGGTTTAAGAACAAGGTATCATTTACATTTACAGGATTGCCTCACAATGTAGTTAGTATTCATTGTGAAGCAGGATTTGATATGGTTACACATCATGACTGGTGTACATTTTGAAACAAAGATTGAATTGTGCAGTTTAAAATCATAACAGTTTGCAGTTGTGAAACAGTCATGCACTAACTGAAACCATGTGTCATGAGTTTCAAAATTGATGCCAAAACACCACAGGCTTTTCCTGCTTTAAATGGAAACTGCAGTACAAGCCTCTTTTATACCAGTACTGGTAGCAGTTCAACTAGAGAAGGCAGGCATTTGCATTTTTTTCACAACATTTCAAATTCAAACCCTGTTTTTTTTTTCTTAAAGCCATTTAATTTTAAAGTTGGCAGTCGTGCAGTAAATCAGATTAAGCGACCACTGTTTAGTGCAAGCATCTAGTGCTGCATCCACTTCACAGCAAGACTAAATCAAAAGACATGAATCTCAGCTACAACTCATTTTACAGTTGAAAGTTCAGGGCCCAAATTGTTACTCTATTGATACATAGAAAACACACACACACACACACACACACACACCAAATGTTATTTACCTGTCTAAACATCGATTCTTTGTTTGCAATTTCATTTTCAAGTTTATCATTGAATTCATGTACAGATGTGGATTCACGTTGTGCAGCGAGGTAGCGTTTTTCAAGGGTTGTTATTCTCTCTTCCATATCCTCTTTTTGGGCCATAGCCTAGTTATTCAGAAGGGCGGAGAGGAAAAAAAAAAAAAAAAGTTATCTATAGTTCTTTCTCCAGAAAAATTATATATCAAAAAGGCACCAATGAAAAAAAGCTGAAGGCTCAAATAAAGCAATTAAACAAGAATTATGTTTAGACATTAAGCCAAGGGGGGGGGGGGGGGGGGGGGGGGGTTGGGGAATAAAGAGGTAATGAGCGCATGTACAGTAATGAGAAAATATTGAAGGAGCAGCTGTTCTTTTTGTCCATTACTAAAGATTCGGAAAATAAGCAATGCGTTTCCTACCTCCCGAATGTCTCTCTGATACTTGGTGTTCATTTCCTCAGACTTGATGAGATCTTTGCGAGCCGTATCGAGATCTTCTTCCAGTTCAGTTACTCTGCTTGAAAGAGCAGCTAATCGCTCCTTCATCTGACCCAGATCCCTGGTCTGTCTGTCGATGATCTCCTGAAGCTCCATTACTTTTGCTAGATCTTCATGATTAAGAGACCCATCTGATGATCTCTATGACAAAACAACAAAGAAGTTTTTTTATTTAAAAAAAAAAAAAAAAAAAAAAAGTGGAGAATTTCTAATATTTATCCTGTATTTGCCCAATTACTTTAATAAGAGCATCAAAATGTGTAATCCAGTGCAATTCGCATTTGTTCATTAAGTTTATACACGGGATCATGTTTAAGACTAATGAATATATGACACAACATCCTACACGTGACCACCTATGAGAATAAAGGTGTTTTTTTTTCCCCCCCGACTAACCTCAGTGGGCATAAAATGGTTCACACCTGCATAAATAACTAATCCAAATGGTTGTCATCTAATTTGACATCTAAAAAACAGTTATCCAACCAAAATGCCTTTACCAAGACTCTTAACTGATGTGTCTACTTGTGTCACACTGTACTACAAAGCTGTGGTCAGCTGACTGAATGGCTTGCTTCACAGAGGGTGCTTACCAGAATTTCACTGGTACATTTAGGTATACTGCAAGGTGAAACAGACCTAGGAATCGCACATATGATTTTTACCTTTCCATTTGTGCTCGGCACGTTTTCCAAGTCGTGGTTCATTTCCACTATCCCATCGTTAATCAAAGCTTTCTTTTGGCTATTCTGCTCTCTCAAAATAGCCAGCTGTAATTTGCAAAGTCAGAATTTAGATGAATACACCGAAGCTTTCTCTATAGTTAATCAGTCATGTTAAATCCAAGCAGAAAAAAAAAGGATAGTATTAGTGTGCACTCTCAAAAAAATTCATGTTGGTTCCTGTAGCTTGCAACTATGACCACAGCTATGCCTGTGACGTTGCGGTGTACACTAGCTGTAATTAAATTAAGCCACTAGATAAAGTTTGGCATATATTTATAGAGCAATCCACATAACTGATTTACCAATCTAAACCTTGGAAGGCTACCATTAATACAATGCAAACCATTGGTATTGTTTGTGTTCAAAGTAATCGAGGATCAGATTCCATCTCATGGTTTTAATTACATTTCCTCCCGAGTTGCTCCTTTAACCAGTTTTACATATCTCGACCATGTAACATTCCTGGGGTGGTGGGACAAGGGAATTGAACACAAAAATGTGTCCTCAGTATTAAGTTAGTAACATCCATAATGCCAATTTAACATGTCAGTAAAAGGACTGCAACACTTAATTTTCACAGGAATGGGCTACATGAAGCACAAATTAAAATATGAAGTTTAAGAATATGAAGCCACCCAGATTTAGAAAGAAGAGAAAAAAACTTGCATTTTCCAGCTAATGCAATAGTTATTTTGCAAGCAGATTAAAAGCTCATTAAGTATGCTGGGTTCCCTGTAGTTTTATTTCTTTATTATATTAGTACAACATTTAAAAGCACACAAGTGTGTTTTAAAGCATGTTCAATACTCACCTCTTTATGAGAACAGGCTAGCTGTTCTTCCAATGCACTGCATCTTTCCAACGCAACTCGTAACCGTTCCCTTACCTGGTCAGAAAAGTATTGTAAACATCAAAATACCACTACAGTATTACTTCAATTGCAAAATAACAAGTGATCAGTATATATCGGTACTGTTTGCTGAATTTTTTGTATTTATTTTAAAAAGTGAATTTGATGAAATCATAGCACTTGGTATTAAAAAAAAGAATAAAAAGATATATTATAGTAGATGCCAGATACCTTCGGTTATTAATAACATTCCCAGGAACCAATCCCGTCTCATAGACTAATGTTAATGGAATTCCCAGGAACCAATCCCGTCTCATAGACTAATGCTAATGGAATTCTGATATTTGCAACTGCACGCTGCTTATTGACAACTTCATTACTAGTTGCCAGTGCTACAGAGTGCACTTGCATGATTTATGCACATACTTCATGCAGCTTTTATAACACACTGACTTCACAACTGCGTATTTCTGACAGACTGAGACAGAATCGTGGCTTTGAAACTGGCTACAAAGCTTCACCAAAGTCAAGATGGATTTACAGCGGGAGGTGGTACATTGTAAAAAGACAACGTTGGACAATTTCTTGTTTTAAAAGTGTGTTCTTTAGAACTGATTGTAAGTACAACACATTTTGTATGGTTTGCTTTACTCATTGCAAGGACAATTGTAGTACATCGCTGTGTAGTACTATTTAAGCCTACTCCCTTTTTTGTTTTACACACGTGTGAAGTAAAGTTCTATGTTTGGGTATTTCGTGTTTCTCATTTTCTAACACTAACATTTAAAACACATGTATTTCAGTGCCATATTTCTACAGTATATATCGTTGTTCCATATAAATACACTTAAACATGGGGCTTTTTGCTTATTGGCAACTTTCGGTTAATAACTTTTTGTATAATATAAATCAATCCCAGAATTACCTTTTCATCTAAAGCTTTGTGGTGCTCGAATAAAGACTTCAGTGCTTTGAGGACTTCCACTTCACTGGATACCCCTGCTGGAGATTGTGCTTGTCTCTTCACTACTGTCATTCTGAGAGAGCGCTCGTGCCTTGAGACAAGGCATTCCAAGTGTTCTAAAAGCAGCTGAAAAAAAATCACACACAAAGAAGCCTTCAAGTAGGATGAGCAGCAGGCAACGGCAGTAGTCTTCAGCACATGAGAAGAGTCCTCTGAGATTTAAGTAAAGGTTAGGCGGTACACAAGTCAAAAATAAAAACGCAGAGTTTAGGCAGCAGTAATTAAGATTCTGTCACATATCCCTGTTTAAGTATATTGGTCTGCACAGTTCGTATTTACAGCTGATCGAATCTCTTGCAGTTCAAATCCTTCCTGGTGGTTTTTGTTTAGATTCATTATTATTATTTTTTTTAATGTACAGTAGAATGGAAGACACACCAGACACCTGCAAGTTAAAATCAGTAAATCCTTTGTCAGAAGATAACCCCACCCCAGCACCAACAGCTACATGGATGACTTCACCAATTACACAAAATAAAAAATGATGTTTGACATTTGGTAAAATGTACTAACCCGTGTGTTATTTCGTTCAGCTTTCAATTCAGAAATTTCTTCTTCTCGTTCTAGAAGGTGCTCTCTGCATATATTAAGTTCTTTAGTAAGTGCAGCAAATTCCTGAAAGAATAATACGCAAAATGATAATTCAATAAAGTTTCAAAAGGTTAGGCAGTGGTTAGGTTTCCACACTGCAGGCCAAACAAACACACACAGCCTGTAGATGAAGTGCTACTATAATAGGTACAATTTAGCCCAAATGAATTAGGAAAGTGTACTTTAACAATTGCTAATGCATGTAGTTTGAAGTTATTGCTTTTAAATTTTTGGTTACGAATTTGTGGTTAACGGCTGTATTTATTTTGGTAGACTACTGAGTTTCTAAAAATGTATAATCTCTGTAAAGATCAACAAACCAGTTACAGCTGAATTCTGCAAAGAAAACTATGCAGGAAAAAAAGGAGTCCTCTACAGAACATATTTGCTGTATATAACAAAAACAAGTCTAGCAGATACAACTGCTTATTTTATGTAACCATTGTAAGATGTTCACTTCATGTTAGATGAGCAATGCATTCAGTATGATGTAAATTATAAAGGAAGCCCTGGAAATGAGTAAACGCTCATAAACAAAATCTGAGTAAATCTAAACAAAACGTCTTGGTCTAGTAGACAAATGTTTCAACACTTGAAATTGTTTCTACAACAAACCAGGCTAATAGAGTATACAGGACTACTGGCGGGTTTATGTCACTGTTTTATAAAGTAGTACTGTACATTTGCCCTTGTGCATATTTTAATAAATTAAATGCATGGTCTGCCTCACAGAATGTGACATCTGAATTCTCCCTTTGGGCAAATTCCATGTGGGGAGTAAATATAGAGAATCAGGAGCCCAAAAGAGTTTGATATATTTGTATAATTATCACGGTCAAAAGAAATCAAGCAAAATATTTTAAGGCAGTACAGTCTTTCTATTCGTAATGCAGTATGGAACGCGTACATCATTTTGGATTAACAACTGGATGTATAGTTAAGGTACATGCTCTTCCTTTTCGGACCTGGAAAAGACAAAGATCCTTCAGACAGGAAAAGGATCCTGACAAACTGTATACAGACAGAAACAGTGGATTTATAGTCTGGTACAATAGTGTAATCTGGTGCCCCGAAGCCAGGATAGTATTGTAGCATCTTCAACACACTATATCCAGCAGATCTTTATTATTTTAAAGTAAAAGGTATATAGCAAACATTAACATGTTTTGCTTAAAGTTACAGGAGAAAGAAAAAAAAATTCTTATCTAAGCAACGCAAGAAGCTTCTCAAAGCATGAAGTTTTGTCTAGACATGATGTCTGTATATTTGCAATCATGTACGAGTTTGATTGGTAAAGATTGCAGGCTTCCTGAAATTATACAGCCTACATAATTTAGGTTTGCCATCTTACCTTTGCTGAAGAAGTTATTAGGATAGAACAAATCATGTAAAGGAACACAATCTGTTTCTCGTTTCAAACAACTGCTATTAGTTTTGTTTCTGCTTGCTGACGCAGCATGTTAGGAGATCAGCAGCTTTAATAAAATTAGCAGTGTCCATCAAAAAAAGAACAAGATGCAGAGAAGAGAAATTACTTTAATTCATTCTTTACTCTATTGTGGGAGAGTGCAATGGCGTGGCTTATTTAGAGGGCACAGAAAAGAAAAGTGTGTGAGAGAGAAAGAACTACAGTACTAACATAACAGTAAATCAACAGTTGTTAACCGGTAGGTGAGGACTGAAAATGTCACTCTGGTCCACCCTCGTTTGTTCTGCAGTATACAGATATGTTTTCTACAGCGGTCAAATAAACCCTGACCAAATAAGAGATTTGCAACTCATTGCAGAAACCACTTGCCTATTTTAAGTAACAAAACTAAGCTGCACTTATTTGATCAAATAATGTTGTAATTGACCTAGCGTCTCACACCCACAGTCAGTCTACTCCAATTATACCCACAGCCGCCCCAGAATGAAAGACTACTGCAGCTGGAGCAGGGGATTCAAGCAGGAGAATTGGAACAGCAGCACGAATAACCTACAATAAAACACTCAATGCACAGTAAATACAAAACACTGAACACACAAAATCGCATCAAGTAACATTTAACAACTTCCTCAGAAGGTTAAACCATGCAGAAATACTACTCATCAAATCAGTCTAAAAAGTGGGATTGGAAAGTGAGTTTATGGAACATGTCTGACCCTGGCAATGAGCCAGCAGACAATACTTAAGTATTCATGGTATGTGGCTGAGAAAATCTACTCACTTTTAAGATTGTAGAAAAGGGTTGTGTCTTTTAGTGCCGGTCTGCCAAGAAACCCAAAGGGAATGAACAATGCGTCAAGCTTTCAAAGTAACAGGACCGGTCCACATTACGTGGGTTACACTTTGGAGCACACCCTTCTGCACTGTAATGTAGGCTAAAAACTAGGTGTAACTTTTTTTTTTTTTTTTTTTTTTTTTTTTTTTTAAGTTCTATATCCAAAAGCTTCCTAAAAAGGAACATTCTAGATTCACATTGAAAAAAAACACCATAAAAGAGTGATTTACAGAGTTCTTAATGTTGCTGTACACACGTAATGTGGAATGGGACATTTTAATACTCCTCGCAATCACATCGTCTCGTCTTCAAAAACCTTGTATTTCCTTTTTTTTTTTTTTAGTCATGCGTGTCACGGCATAGAGCTGAACATGTAAACTCCCCTCCCCAAATGTAAAAATAAATGAAGTTCTAAAACCCACACTTGTAAATCAGAAAGCGTTGAGGAACCTACCTCTAATACTAGTAAACCTGATGCTATATACATAACCACAAAACCAAACCTTCCAAAAATAAGAGGTGGAGGAAAAATATCTAGGACCTATATTTTACTAAAAGTGCTTCCATATAATACAGAGATCTATGCAAACTGCACCTGCAGGTCTATAATTCGCATTAAATGCTAGTTTTAATTCAGTAAAATGTTCAATATGAAAGTACTGTACATGTGTCACCCCTTTAACCTAAACGAACAGTAATCTAAAATAAAATGGTTTAGGGCAAAACTAGAAAGAAAGGTCTCAGGACTTGATAGATTCACAGCGATTACTGTTATGAACACTGACCTGTAAAATTCAGGAATGTATAAGTTAATTCTTGGTACAGGTAAGCCTAATAAAATGAAACTACACCAGCAGTGAGGGCACAAGTGAAAGCAAGCTTCTCCTCTGTCAGTGCAGACTCTCTGTCAGATTAAATTCACAACCGTGTACGACAGATGATACCATACTTAATGCTTTAGTTCCTTGCTGCCGGGGATTCATTACATAAAGAAAAGAGTAGGAGGAGACCATGCAAGGGGAGGTGTTGAAGATCAATTTCATGTACACACCCAAGGATCAGGGTCCCAACCCACGCATTTTGATAAGAGGTTACAAATGTGTTTGAGGATACACTTAGATTGAGAACAATAGACCATTTCAGCATTTCAAATATTGCCTTAATTCCTGCAAATACAGTACAAGGAGAGTTCAGTCTTAAATGAAGGGGTGTTTGCTACACACCTGGAAGCAATTTGTTCCCTCTGATGAGGAGTCAGGTTTATTAAATACAATACAGTACCCCTTTATAAAAAATTCATGGACGAGCTTATAAAGATAATGAGGTAGTTTTGTGTTGACTCCACGATACACACCTGTTCTCCAAGTTAGTGGTTCTAACTTACACAGCAGCTGTATGCCGGACAGCTCAACACTACATGCAAGAGTTCAAACGTTTAATAGAAATAATTTTGGGGTCATCAAATAAGTAAGTATTTGTTAGACCAGCCTAAACACTTGTCTTATGGGATACATGATACAGTAGTTTAATTTACTTTCTCTCTTTGCCTGTTTAATCCCAGCCCAGTTCTGGTTGCAGCTATCCTTTTTGGGATTGATTGCTTTTAATCTTTTCCAAATAAATAAATACAACAAATAAATTAAATAAATAAATAAATAAATAAATAAATAAATAAAATAAAATAAATAAATGGTTGAACAAACAAGGAGGGTTCAGGGGTTCAAGATGAGGCCGCTCACCTCAGCACTCCTTAACTTCTCTCAGGGAAGCAGAGTATAAAACTCGGGGTTCAAATGTCCCCAAAACTCTCAAAATGTCCAATTTTATTTTTAATAAATAGTACAAAAAAATCATTTCAGCTTATGTTTTTTGAAATGGTTGCTGCTGTAGGATAAAAGTAAAAACACACAGATACTTAAAACAAAATCAGTGGCTTCCACAGGGACCAAAGGTTACCTGTTATTTGAAGGATTCAAAATTAAGGTAGCAGATCCCGTCTGAAAGCATTATATAAAACCAGATGTTCATCTAAATAGCAAGCCAAACATAAGGCAGATATAAAGTGCTACATTTACTTATTAACCTGTTCACCTTCTGAAAAGCAAAACCTAAAATAAAAGGGGCTTAAAGAGCATTACACACTCTTAGGCATTTAATATAGTAATACTGTAATATTAAAAGGGTTTGTCCAGGTTGAACTACCCCCACTCCATTCCTGTTTGTATTGCCAGAACAGAACTTGAGTTTGAAACATTCCACAGGTCCTCAGATGGGGCCAGCTGTTTATTACAATGTCTTTATTGATGGCTAATGAAGCCCATATGGATATGCGAGGCAGTTTTTTGGAACAGAGGATTATATAAATATCTAACAAAGCCTGACATACCAGACATCCAGGAGCAGAGGGCAGTTAATATTGGAGTCACACTGACTTAAGCGACCATGAATTGAAATGGGAGTAACATAGGAGTGGAGTAATTATCCACAAGACTCTTCTAATGCTATATGTTTATTTTAGAAAATAAATAAAAATAAAAAACTCACTGTTTTAAGCACAACTGGATGAAGATGCTGACAAAAAGTAGTAAAGAACAAGCAGCGAAGATAGCCCTGCCAAGTTAACGCCCCACATTAATAATGAAGAGAATGACACCTTGTTACTCTAGAGTCTAGAGGCTTTAGTTTAAGGAGGGCAGCAAAGTACTTACACTTTTTTTTTTTTTTTTTTTTTTTTTTTTTAAAAAGAGTAAGACACTGTATATGTACTGCAGTGGGAATCTAAAAGCCTGAAAACACAAACGTTCCTTTAATATTAGTCATGTTATTATTATTTATTATTTGTTTATTTAGCAGACGCCTTTATCCAAGGCGACTTACAGAGACAAGGGTGTGTGAACTATGCATCAGCTGCAGAGTCACTTACAATTACGTCTCACCCGAAAGACAGAGCACAAGGAGGTTAAGTGACTTGCTCAGGGTCACACAATGAGTCAGTGGCCGAGGTGGGATTTGAACCGGGGACCTCCTGGTTATAAGCCTGTTTCTTTAACCACTAGACCACAATTCATGTTGAATTGATACTGTCAAAAACGACCTTAGATCTTTCTTTTACTGTTTTTGTATCATAGCACACTGGTGAATTACTAAGAAGTTGTGGCCAAGACAAGAATCAATTTGCTACTCGTACAGTAGCACACTGTGGAATTGTGACCTTGAGTGCATTTTACACCAAGGGTGTTCACAGATTCTCACCACCAGAAATCCATCTGAGCCGTTTTGAAATCTGTCTGGTTTATGGAGTCTCTATTTTTGGCCCTGTAATACCTACACTTAGTTACAAAACAGGATCTATGATCAAAGTGGCAATCACTAATACAATTAAGTATTTCTGGTTTAAAATGTTGTTTAATAGAAACAGATCAAGTGCATTTCTGTACATGTGTATATACACCCAAGACAATGATATTTTGGAGGGCACAATAGATACTATAGTATTTTAAACTTGAGTATTTAAGTAGAAAATTAAAACATGCACGAATGAAAATGTGCTTCTTTATCCAGACACAGTTCATAATGCTACATCCTGTTTGGGTTGCAGTTCTGTTAGACAAATCAAAATCAAACTTCTGGGACCTTATCAAACACTTCCATCATTCTCATTGGCTGGGTAGAGCATACAATATCAGTGTGCCACAGAGACTTCCCTTTCGCCTCCCTCTCATACAAAACGGAAATAGAAAAGTAGAAAACACCATCTTCAAGAAAGATGGTCAAAGCATGCACTGTTTCCCCAATCAAAAGAAAATTACATCTACAGTGGCAGTAACTTTACAAAACAAAGAATTCACTCAATGTACGCCCAGTATGTGTTCAGACTTGTCACACTGACTCCAACAGAGTCAGAATCAAAGAACAAAAATACAATACACGTGCACAGTTACCAAAACCCAGTTTTGTTAACCAAATGGCTTTATTAGTTCTTTTAAACATGGTGGTACTGTAGTCCTAATTCCTGGACAGTTTCACCTTGTAACAGTCATTGGATGGGTTTGAAGTGTGGGAAAAAAAAAAAACATTACATCATGGGGGGGAACCACACACACACACACACACCAACAACCTTACTGTCTCAGTTTTTGCCAGTCTTTATGCTTTATGGAGGGAATACAGTACTGCTTTGAACAAAGGGCCAATAACAAGCCATTCAAAAACCAGATCACACAGCAGAAACAGGGCCATTGTATGCTACTGCTCACACTACAAACTGTTCAGCAAGAAGTTTCTGTTCCTTAATAAACCTTCCAACTAATATTTAAAAATAAATGAACGCATAAACAAACAGGAAATGGAACACAATCTACAGTAGTTAGGGTATTTATACTTTAAAAGGCTTTTTTTTTTTTTTTTTTTTTTTACTAAGTAGTAGTATATAATGAATTACATTAGGACTAGACCTATATTGTAAAAAAAAAATAAGTTATTTCTTTGCATAAAAAAACCCAACTGTTCTACAAATTATAGTCTGCTGGAGTGGTTCCCAATCCAGCTGTCCATTGCAGCTTCTGGTGGTGAACGATGAAATGCAATATTTACATAGCCCAGGCTGACAGAGTTAAATAAACAACTGGCTCCAGCAACAAAGGTAACGCTTCACATCTATAAAAGTGTTCGTCTCTGTGGAGTCTGACTTGGTTCTTTCAGTAGTTTTGATGTATTGTGTAAATAAATATCCCCAAGACTTTCAGGGAAAAATAAAATAAAATAAAAAGCATGTCCTTTTTACAAAAAAACAAAAAATAAGGTGTCATACAAGAATGCGAAACTGCCCAATTTAATGTGTGTACTATTAACATTTCTCAGGTAAAACATAGTACAAGTAAGAAGTCTTTTCAAAAGCTTGACTTGCTGAGCAAACTAATTTTACTTCTGTTCATGCAAGGGGGGGGATTAATATCTATTCACTGGTTGTGCCACAAGATTGAGAGAAGCTGATGGAACCTTGTTAACTTTACCCTCACCCCCCACCCTGCAGACAACCCTACAATGAGTATTTGTAATGTTCACGAGCCAAAACATATCAGACAGCATTTTGGGATATTGAAGGATACACCAAAAATGCAGTTCAGTAGTACAGCGTCAACACTTCTGACAAACTGTACTACCAGATGCGATCTAACTTAGAACCGGACTCGAGACTACCCCGAGGTGTTCTCAAGTACGGTATTAAACGCTGCGTAGTGTGGACCGTATTTAGCTGGGTTAAAGGCAACTAATAAGGTTTAAAAAAGCATAGTGTGCACATGGCCTAAGAAAGCTAAAAAACTAATATCAGACAGAAGCATACCCTGCCCCATGTACTGTACCTGCAACATCAAATGATATACATTACAGCAAATCCTGCTGTTACAGCTCATATCACAAGATCAATTAGCATGTTCCCTCCTCTAGTTTAAAGAAAAAAAAAAAGTGTGCAGTGACTTCCCACAGGCACAAAGCTTGCTCTGTACTGCCCAACATTTTAAAACACATAAATCTCTGTACTGGAGGAAATGTTTTTTTTAATTCGCCAGCCTGGGGACCCACATTTTCCACTAGCTTACTATATATTTTAGGATCTCTAGATCCAAACAAAGCTTAGAACTCACACATTTTCACATCAAGCGAACCTTTACAAGAGAACATAGACCAGCTCTACTACACAGGACATTCCAGGAGGTCCCAGACACAAAGGCCAATTAACTTGCAGATTCAGCAAATGATATCAAAACTGCTAAAGAATTCCACCTTCACCATGATCTACTTTTACAAGGAATGCCCTGGGCATAGTTTTCCTCTGCGCTTTTTATATTGCCTATTACAATACATGGATTTGTTTTTAAATAAATACAGAACCTGATTCAGCTGTTGCATACACAAGCTTTGCCATTACTACAACTTCATGCAGAAAATATGTAAAATAATAAAAAGGTGCTAATTATTTGACACCTTTACCATTATATATTTAGAACTGCCATGCTAGTAATGCAGTGGAATATTCGTCTGGGTTAAACAATACCTTTCTGCAGTACAGCACCAGCACTCACGCATTCCAACTATAATTGAAGTATGCACGGATAAAAGTGCTTTAAAATGGATAGATTGCTTTAAAAGGAAAATGGTTGAACCAAATGGCAGTATTCCCCAAGGTCATGATAAACTTCTCTTTAAAAACCCTTTATCTAATAAGAGAAAGGAAAGAGAAGGATGGAAGGAAGCTTAGCACCACTTTGCTTTCCAAGGCAAAGATATGCTTTCCTCCTGTAGCAATCTACGAAGAAAGAGTTCTAACAATGATATAGATAGATATATAGATATATCGAGAGATAGAGATAGAGATATTCTACCACCAGTGATTAACTATGAAACAAAAAGCTGCCCACCCACCTACTAAACTAAATAATGCATCCTATGGACCAACCTTTTGTATCATTTCTGTACTGTTGATACAATTATACCAACTTCTGTAGTAACTGGAACAGAAAGGGGAACCTCTATGGCTCCGGAGACATTATGATTTTATTACAAAGGTGCAAACAGACAGGTTTACAGTAAAGCAAGTCAAATTCTTA
The DNA here is from genome assembly GCF_902713425.1 of Acipenser ruthenus. Classification (NCBI taxonomy): domain Eukaryota; kingdom Metazoa; phylum Chordata; class Actinopteri; order Acipenseriformes; family Acipenseridae; genus Acipenser; species Acipenser ruthenus. Next base: position 24,028,523 of record NC_081215.1, read on the forward strand.
GCTATGCCTATTCAACCACCCCCACCATTAATTATCCAGATCTGCAAAGATTTAGATATTTTACAGCAAGACATGAGATCAACATACATTTCATATGCATTAATACAACCCAGCAAACACATGCTCGAGGTGGGGGAGACGGTTTCCAGTATGGCCTTTCAACAGATACTCACGCTCCGAGAAAATCAGGCCACCTTACCAACAATATGCATTAGCTTTGAGGCATACTCCAACGAAGCAATAAAGGCAATAAAGGTCCCCTTGTGCACTGACCACATCCACAAGGTACTTTTAAATTACAACATTTCTGCTAGAGTGCCTGTTTTAACGACAAAGGGGACAGGCTGCTGTATTTGCATATGCCTCCAAGTGACCCCTGCAATAAATGAGAAAGGTGGCTCCAAAGAGGCTAGCTTCTTTCCTCCCCAAAGCATCCATTACTTTTGGGACTTCTACCAAAATACGGTATAACTCAAAGCTATAGCTTGTGTAGGATTCAAGTCAGGCTATATTAGGAGGGCTACATTCTTTCTGTCCAAAGAAAACAGCAGCCCTATCCAAGCCACAAATATCCTCAAGAAGGCATTCTTGTAGCAAAAATGCATTTCTTCCACTTATATATTTGTATGGTTTCCACAGGGCCACTAAATCTATCCTTTACAGTAAACGGATTGCTACTGAACTTGACAGAGTGCAATAACCCATTCCACCCCCCAACTCTCCATGTTAAAAGGACAACCTGCACACACCAGGTTATTTTTCTTTTTGCACACTAAAGGAGAGCCAGTCCATGCATGACTTTAAAAACGTCATCTTTACTGTAAAGCCACATCAAAGTTCTCTCCTTGACAGCTTACAAATAAAGTAATCTTGCTGTGCAAACATGCTCGTTACCATTAATATAGTAAAATCCCTAAAACAGATGTCAGCATTCAAAGCTCTGCTTTGAACAAAGCCAGTGCACCTTCTTAAAAAAAATAGTGTTTGTTTGGCAAGGTTCTAGTCTAGCATTGTTTAAAACAACATCTTTATGTAAATAAACTATCAATTTCTAAGCGCATTAGACTTGGGCATTACAGTTTAAAATTGATCAGTTACCTGTGGAAGTGCAGTGTTGAGCTGTCTCTGTAGTGAATCCCTCTCATGGCTGACCTCATGCAGCTTTCCCTGGGTCAAGCCTAGGGTATCCTGGGTCTCCCTCAGTGTGTCCAGGAGCCGGTCCCGCTCCTCCAACATTGACACCATCAGTGACTCAAAATGACCATCAGAGTCCGACTGGAGGGGAGAGCCCGTCCCCCCGCCCCCACCTCCGCCTGATGGAATCTCAGCCTCATTGATCGTTGGCATCACCTCGCACATCATCTACACCATTAGAAAAATGAGGTTGCACAGTAAACAGAGGGACAAATCAAACAAGCATACACTTTAAAATCAGATGACCACCAAGTGCCAGGATCCCCCATAGATTAGCATTCAGGGGACTGATAATAACATTTCTAGAGTGCTTCAGAGCCTAATACCCAGGTACTATGCAGGGTACCCTGCACATCCCCAAATTGTATCAAATTAAAAGACACCAAGTAGCCCATCTGAAGTCATATTTAGTAAGAAACACTTGAGCATTGATGCTCACTTAAATATGCAACCATTAACTCAATTGGCATTTTCGAACATGGTCATTAGTCTCATTTACTGCACTTGAAATATACTTTTCCACTTCATTATCAGAGTGCAACATGGTAATTGAGTCCTTAAAAAAAAAAAACACACAAACAACAATACTGTAGGAGGCAGGTTTATGTTTCAACCAGGAAAGGCTGGTTTCAGCAAACCTGATTGGCACTAGTCAAACTACATAATATTAGTTTGGGTAACAAGATTAAAGCCAATCTAGGTCTGTGATAAAAATGCCATTTGACATCACTAATAGAATGCGTGAAATGTTAGTCTTGTCACTGTACTGCAGTACAGTATGGGTATATGGAGAAAGATGTGTAGGTTTTCAATTTCCCACTATTTCCCACTATTTTGCAATTGTAACCAACTGAGTGCTTTGCCAATTATCTGATGAAATGATGTACATGGAGGAGGAGAAAGGAGCTTGGATATCTTTAGTAGACATTTCCTCAGTGCTAATGGCACAATGATTTTATGGTTGGCATGACAGATAGAATTTTGTTCTGCTCAGTGACCTGTACAGTGAAGTGGTCCACACTGGGCAATTTGTCTCCAGGAAAACTAGCATGGTTAGCCTTCAGGCTTTGAGGTTCTCCAGTTCAAGGGATAAACACTAGCAACAAAATGTGCCCATAATAATGAACTGTTATAGAGAAGCCTTATTAAAGCATACACTTTTGCAGCCTTTGTGAACATGATAACCCCAATTACAGCTAATTCGTTACATTTCACTAAACAATGTATATCTCCACTTGTTTTAGTAAACAAATCACAAGACAATCTTGATACATTGTTGGTATTCTCTTTTGTAAATTTCAGATGGATTGTCCAACCATTATGATTTTAGGGGGGAGAATACTGCATGCATTATCCTTGCAGTCGCGATGTATAGATATATGGCCTGTAATCATCATGTGCAGGATATGACTGGTAGGAAATCGCCGATGCCAAAACCGGTATTTGCATAATTTATTGTGCACTAGTAAGGCATAAAGCCTGTATTGATTCGTTCCATTTGCGTGCATGGGGCCCAGTAGTTAGCTCAGCAATTCGGTTTTCCAATGCACAAGCTACGGCTTTTCTTCAAAAAGATTTGCACAGCACGTTAACTTTGCAGACTTTTTAATTTGCAATGGGTTAAATACATAAAACAAAAACGTGCCCCTATAACTGTCACTGCCTGCATATATATATATATATATATATATATATATATATATATATATATATATATATATATATATATATGCGTAATAGTGTGTATTAAACATTTAACCAAATAATATCAGTTAATTAAAATCGATCAAAGTGATTAGAGAAATAACAGCTTTCACTTCAGAGTGCATCCCCACAAAAACATTCTGGTCACTTCTGAACCCATCACCTGGTTGCAGGTTTATATAAGTACCTTTCAGTTTGGTCTGGGTGTAATTAAATAGTTCTAGTGGTCACGGTATACATGTGCAATTCACGGCAATTGTTTATTTACCTTGCCAGAAGGGCCGAGACGACTTTGTCAGTTCCACTGTCTCCCCTCCTGATTTTTGTCTTGTTTTAATCCCCGTGGTTTTATTTTAGCAGCTTCAAAAATAACGGAAAGGCGCCTTTAAACTTAAGATGTCACGAGGTATCCCCCAAGCAATTCAAAAATAAATCCATTAAAATCAGAAATACAAAAATAAAAACAAACCACCTAGCTAACCAAGAAACAGCCAAAGGCCCACGACAAGTTATCCGTCCCGTCCTGATTCTTATTTTATACAAAAAAACATCTATTAGCTTAATAAAGGTATATAATATATCTATTACAATCAATCATAACAACATTTAAATAAACACTAAAGTATAATAATGGACGCATATGGATAACAGATGCAACAAAAAAATATATATAATATATAGGAATTCCTGGGACTTTATCTTCTAGTTTTAACCCAAAAATATAAAGCCCGCAATGCGTTGTAATCCAGCTTGTATTGTCTGGGAATCAGCAGAAACACTAAAAAGAAAACATCACACTGTTATTTCCTCTTCTTTGCCTCTGTGTTGTTGAGGATCTCCTGGTTTAGCCGCGTCACCAGCCCAAAAAGAAAACCAGACTAATCCAAGAGAAACCCGGTAAAGGACTAGGGGACTTTAAACTCCTCTGTCAAACCTAATTTATCATCAATTGGGTGTAATTGAGCCCCAACCCATCAGTTCCTGGGATACTTAGGGACAAATATATCCAGTCCCCGTTGGTATATGAGGTTTATATCCCGGCAAATCCCGGTTTCAATCGACTCGACTCTCCGGTCTACCTAGCTCCCTCCCTCTCTACGCTGCAGTCTCCGCTCTTATTATCTCCCGTTTCCTGCTCTCCAATAAATCACTGTGTGACGCTCCCAACATGCACCGTGCGCTGGAAATCGGCTGCTGGAAACTGCAGCGCCCCCTCTCGTTACCACAGTCGGGATGAAATTCCACGTTGCTCAACAAAAGCCCAGGTGAGCATCTAATGTAAGCCTCCCACAAACAGTGTATTTGTGAGGTGGAAGTTTTCTGCTTATTTAGACAGGAAGATTGGAAATACAAGGAGAGTAGTTAGTAGTTAAAGGTGGCAAATGTTCCCTAGACCTGCATATATATATATATATATATATATATATATATATATATATATATATATATATATATATATATATATATATATATATATATATGCAGGTCTAGGGAACATTTGTATATATATATATATATATATATATATATATATATATATATATATATAAGAGAAACAGTTTAGCTAATGTCTGTCTAATGAACTCTACTTGAAAGACCATAACAACCAATGGAGAGCTTTTTCCCAGGTCAAGATATGGGGAAAAGAAGGGCAATGTGTAACATGCCCTACAAATACTGTGGCTGTCAATTCTACTAATTATTTTAGTTACAACAAAACCACAAGTCATACCAGACTGTAAGCTGTATTTATGGTTTAATAATGGATAAAGATTTTTGTAAATTCAGAATGTGCAATACGAACAGTTATTATGGGGTAACAACCTATAATTTCTCTTCGTCCTGGAATTAACTTTTACTCACCCATAACAACACACTCTTATTGCTTTGAATCTATAAAGGACCACACTAATATTACAATTCTTGATAACATGTCATAATCTGCAAGGTACAATTCAACAATTAACCCTAAATTGACAGAAGCCACACTAGTAGCAGGCTAACAAGCCTTTCACTGCCACTCTTTGAATACTTTCAGATGTTCTAAGAACTACTCTGTTATAGCCTTGGGTTAATTTTAAACCAAGTAATTTACTCTCTCCTGACAGTAATGGGACAATGTCAATGGGCCATTTGATCATGCCTGCTATTTTATTGATGCTTGTTAGCTACTGTTCCTTTAAGGACTCTCTTGCAAAGGAGATTTGAATCTCAGTGGGTTCTGTCCTGGTCAAATAAATACAGAAACAAACACAGTATTACTGTTTGTTTGTGCCCCATTGGAAAGCCCATTATTTCAATACTGTTTCACCAATGGTTAATATTGGATTACTGGAGTCTCCTCAGAGTGTAGTTACTAGGGAAAATAGGGCATGTGTTATTCAGAAAATGTCAAATATTATTCCAGAGTGTATGTTTAGTAGGATACATAACCACCAGTCCCTGTACTCCGATGGAATACAAAGGGAGCAAACAGCCCCAGGGAAGTGCTCTCTCTCTCTCAGATATCCACTCAGCCTGACTTATTGCCCTGCCAGGACAGCAGCGTGCCCCCATGGCCTTTCTCTTTCCTTGCACTCTCCTCCTCCCCCCCCCCCCCCCCAAAAAAAAAAATAGATGAAATATATAAATATACACCATCTGCTGCACGGAAAGGAAGGCAGTGTTTACATAAAACTGAGAGAACAAGCTGAAAATACAAATACTTTTTTTATGTTTATTTATTTTTATTTTTATTGCAGGCTTATGTTATTTTACATTAAAAGATTATACCACTTATTATTATTATTATTATTATTATTATTATTATTATTATTGTTATTATTATTATGATAAATGAACAAGGAATGCACATTTAAAAGTCCAGTTTGTCTATTAGAATGAAGGCTTTGGTTGTAGATAAAGCAACAGGTTTCATTATCTTAGAATGTACTCCTGTAGATTATCGGTTTCTATTGGTAGAAGTCGAATAAGGACAGGGTTGTCCCCTGTAAAATGACACTTCACTGATAATATGCCATGCATGCGATAGCGAGCTACGCTGTATTCCGTGAATTTGCACTTGCAGACAGGCCCAGTTTATGAAGTTAGAGCGTGTGAACTAGCTGCACTGTCCAGATTCAGCTTAGACTGTTGGAACACTGCTCCTTTTAGCTCCTTTCACCTATGACTTATCTGCTGACTCACATTTGGAATACTTCTGTTTACTGGCAACAGTATAGAACATATCCTATCATTAGAAACACTTACCATAGTCACCTGTAAATCTGTAAATGATGGAACATGACTAATTCTAGTGTATTACTTGTCAACAGAATTAGCTGAATTCTTTTTACATTTGAAGTATGTTTTGATACTGTTAAGTTAACATATAGGCAAACGTTTAAAAAAAGGGTGCTTTTCAATTATTTTTAAGTTATTTTTGTTCAGTGTTTATAAATATTTACTACATTATGAATTCAATTTGAAATCTCAAGTGTGATTCCATTTCAGGTACTGACGTTATGAAAGAGTCACGTGTGTTTATTATAGAAGAAATAGTTTTTGCCTCTCGAAGGAGCCAATCATATTTAATAGGAAGCTCCCAGGAGCCGTGCACCATCCCTTAAGCAGCAAGTGAACAAACAGACTGGTCTTTCTACTGCTAAACAGTCTCTAAACAAACTGATCCAAGGTCTTCACATTGCTCTGTTACACCATAGTCCCCATAGATCACCCTTTTCAGAACCTGCTGTTGTCTGTATTCTGAGGGATTCTACAGATTTATTCTTATTTGCAGCTCTGGGCTATTCTTACAATCATCCTAGCTGCATTTGCTGTAAATCATTGAGACACAGGGGCAGTCCAGTTCCTGGAAGCCACCACATGAGAAAGACAATGCCATGGCTAGAAATTTATGACTTCTTTGAATGGGGCAAACCAGGGAGTACTGAACAGTGGGTACTGAACAGTGAGAAATAGAGCAAGGTAGTTACTTGCTTACTTTGGGTGAGACAGTCATTTCTTTTCATGAACTTTAGTGGGTAAATCGGTGTAGGAGATAATCTCACGTTACCCATATTTCCCAAACCCTAAACCCAGCCTTAATGGAGGTTTGTATACTATGGAATTCTGTCCTGTGTTATACAGAATTCAATCTATGTTTGTTTAATTGGTTATTAAAGTACATACAAATAAAATAAGCTGACAGATCTACATGCAGTAAGTGGGGTTTCTGCAGTGGGTGCCCATTGCCATGCTAAATCTACACGCAGAGCAGTCAGATGTGTTCTTGCAGGTACCAGTAAAGAATGTGAGGTATGCTTGGAATTTCATGCAGTATCTTGTGTCAAGCAGAACATAACTTAAAAGGCTATTTAAAAGGAGTGAGACGAAATTTGAAATAAACTTAGCAGACTGCAGATAAACAAAAGCTTTGATATTTTATTAGTTTAAGCTATGTATTGTTCCTGTTAGAGATTGTGCAATGTTTGAGAGAGTAAACCTTTTACAAGCACAGCATTTCAAGCTGTTGACAAGTGAAAATAGCAAGTAATTAATCTTAAAGTTTATCGCATACAATTCATGATCCTAAGTAAGATCTGTTATCTTAATGTTTTCAAAATGATCACTCACACTTTACTGTAGACACCTGTTTCAAAATGCAAAAGAAAAAAAGAAAAAAAACTATGAAATTGTTAAAAGTGCATTTTTGCAGTTTCAGCATCAGTAATTAATAAGGACTGTGTAATATGGAAAGAAGGATAAAACCACTCAGAAGCAGCAAAGTATTTATTAAAAATCTTTCCCTAAACACAGTGCCCAGTTACTAGCATGTAGTAGTGGTGGTGTAGATTTAATTCAACTGAAACCCAAGTGCTGCGCTATTGGGCCCCACTGCTTTCACCCCTTTGAATGACGTCAGGGCCGCAGCAAGCTTGGATAGCCTAACCTGTCCCTTAGTGATGTAACCCAAAACAAGCCAATCAAAATCAACAATGTGTGAGGGATTTCATTCAATTGGCTTACTTTGTGCTTAGAACCCATAAAGAGGTTAAAATGCATACAACTTTTCTTCTAACGTGTCATGTTACCCTAGGGTGGCCAAAAGGGTGTTGATTCTGATTTGTATGTTCTCCTGTGCCGTTTTTGAAGATATCTGAACTGGTTGATGATCAGACATGCTTCTGTCAGGTACTACTCTTGCTGTAATTGTCAGTCGGTCAAGTGCTCAGCTACATCACTGTAGTTACTGTACCTATTACTGGAGAATATGGACCAGATCAATTAACTTCATAGCTTTTGTTTCATTCCCTTTAGGATTTACATAAACCGGTCATACTAGTTGCATTATTCCTTTATAAAACCCTACTGAGATTTAACATAGATGTATTTTATATACAGTTGTTCTAGGTTAAGCAACATGAGCTATATGATTGGAGATTTATCACTGTAGAAAGTAAGCCTTTTATGCTGGAATGGAGGCTCCATGCAGTGACTGTGTAACCCTGCTGAAAATCCCAGCAACTGTTGATGACCAGCAAGAGATGGCATTTGAAACATATATTTATTGGTTTTCTGATGGGTACCCAGCTGGTCTATAAAAGCACTGCACGTGTTTACAGCAACTAGATCTATTTAAAAGTGCAGACAGGTGGCAATGATTTGATTGCAGAATGTTCCAGTATTTTTTTTTGTACGTTTTATGTATGTTTTATTTCATTAACCAGCTTAACCAGCTCTTGAACAAGCATTGCACCCCCATTGCAAAGCTGCTGAAAACGAGCACGAAAGCCAGCTCTTAAACCCATTGCTGGCCATGGCTAGAATTTCTACCAGTGTGTGGACTGTGCAGAGCTGGGCAGAGGCAGGGAGGCCATTGCTTAAACACCACAGAACAAAAATGTGATTGGAATGCTATTGTGACAGATTTACGATTGGTCTGGGTGTTTTTTTTGTTTTGTTTGTTTGTTCTTTTTTTTTGGTACAGCTTTCCAGTATCTTTTAATGTTTTTCTTCTGTAATGTAGGATAAACCGTGCTTTAGTGATTCCTGCTGAATCTGTATGTAAATACACTGGCTTTCGAGACCACAAAAGCCTCTTTTTCTGTTCAGAAGTGGAAACTGAAGCTCAAGAAAGTTCCTCTAACAGGTAAGTTCAGAACATAAATGTGTTTTCTTTCACATTTCCCTGCTTTTTTATAGACATTCTCCGTTGTGAAGTACTAGAACAGATAAATAGAAACAACTCGCCCACCAAAACCCGGTACAGTGCAGGTAAACAAAGCCAGACCGGAGTCTATTGATGCGGGTTGTTTCAAAGGTCTAGACCTCAGTCTCATTAATGGGTTGTCTCATTAATGGGTTCCATGTCACACTCCATTCACTGCTGCAGACAGCAAGTGTGACACTCATCCATTTGCTCAACCATTACTACTTCAGGGGTCATTTAGTATGTCCCTGCTGAAGTAGTACCCATTCAGAGTATCACTAACCAAACCAATGGCTCCCGGACAAATTGATATTTCTTTTATTGTCCTTCTTGCTTTCGCCTCTTAACAAATTAGTTCTAATGTACAGTAAGATAATATTGTTTCGCAACTAATTTGACTACCAAAATGGATGCATTTATGCAGCAAGCATAGTCTCATCTATTGACAAGTGACAGTATCTAAATATAGTAATAAAGAATCCTTGTCCTTCCTTATAACTGAGGTATTTTGATCAGCAGGAAATAAGAACTAATATATTCCACGGAAGCAGACTGGCTTTCAAATACTGTACATTTAAACCGGAAATTGGTCACATTTGAAAATAGTGGACAACAATGTGTAATACTACAGGCATTTATATTCCTTAGTTTGGCTGAGTTGGGTAAAATACAAGAGAAAAACTTCAATGCAAAATACAACAGACTTTGGGAACACTGCAATTTCAAACTTACAATTGTAGTTTGAAACTACATTTTAAAATTGCAACAGCTATGTGAATAGGTTGCATGTTTCTTAACATTTTGAAAGCAGTAAGTCTTATAAACACTTGCCTTTCACCTCTGTGACCCAGCTTCGTTTCTGTCCTGGGAGACCTGTGTAAAATGAGTTCTGGTGGTCTCAGATTCACTTTTTGGTGGATGGTTATATATCTCTTTAAAAAAAAAAAATTTAAACTGTTCAGTGTGCTAATACCGAATGTCTGGCCGCTTTCTTACAAAAGTAGTTGCGCTTCAGTGCTTGCTCAGAGACTATGTTGTATGGTGTTTTGCAAACCACTAAAATGTGTGACTTTGTTGGTTAACATTTCTATACATGCTGAGGAGGATACAAAGCTCACAGAGCCCTCTTTCTCTGTCCATTTTCTAAGTAGGTAAATTCAATGCATAATTGATGGCAGCTTTTGTCATTCAGTACCCCAGAAGAGCTAACCTATATTTTGTCAGGGAAATAAACAAATTTGCCCAGTGAAGAGCCTGGTTCTACTTCTAGCAAGCAGCTTTATGAAAAGGCTTCTGTACCACACGGTATCATATTGTGTTATTTATGTAAGGTCTATGAGCTGTTAAAATATGTTTTTACAGCTTGGAGTGATCATGCGGGTTCCTGTCATTCAGGAAAAGGGGTGTGATTTGTATTTTTCTTTCTCTAGTGGAGGTAATGTCGTCTTTCCTCTCTACATTTTCTCTGCAAGCTTTAAGGTTGTTTTTTTTCAGACTATTTTCTTTATGACATAATTGTTTAGGATATGTTTTTAGCTCTTATAAAATATTCATGATTTAAAGTGCAAACTAGGAACATGATTACACAATTCAGTCTAATCTAGAAAAAAGAGAACCCTTAATTATTGATAGATCTGAATACATTCAAAATCATGATTTGGGTAAATTATTTCCATGTGCACTGAAGTCCCAATCACATACAAGCCATTTTGAGAACTAGCACACGTTACCATCTGTATATTTAAGAAGAAAAAAAAAAGGGTCCGCTCAATTACACACAGGTCAAAGGGCGGTGATGTAATCAATATTGCTGCCTCATCCACTCCATATGTTCCATCACACCTTGAACTGCAATACGTTTTTACCAGCACATCATAAATCGCTTGGAATTGAATTCATCTTTAGATGTTCCATAGTTTTAAATGCTATACATGTATGGGGCTTGAATAGAATCCAAGTTTTCCAAATGTACACATTGACTAATTATCGTAGTTCAAAGAGAAAACTGAAGAGAAAATCGTATGTAACCGATGTAATCGTATTGAAGTTGTTGGAATAGAAAGAAAAACAAACAATAAAACTGCATTAATGGAAAATACACAAATGTAGGCCTTTCAACTGCAACGCATCAGTTTCATTACTTTATTACAGTATGCTCAGTATACCTATGGTATCAAGCCTTGTTCATAAAATGTTTATTTAAAGCCTGATTTTATTAATTAGGGTTTGAATTTTCTAAACTTTTGTTTCTCATCATGTTTGCCTTTAACCCCATTATAAAATACACGGATACCTAACTAAAGTATCTCACTGTAGTTTTCTGAAAGATGTGCAAGGTTAGGTCTGCTGTGTTGAGTGAAATTACATACTACAGCAGTGATCTGCAGTGTTAAAAGATTATATAAAAAGTTTTCTCTTAAAAATAGGTCCATTGTGTTAAAGTATAAAGGGATACAGACAGACTGTTGTAATTACTTCAGCAGAAGTATGCCGCTAGTTAAAGGCACATCCTCAAAAGGATCAGTGTAATGGTTCATCTGGCAAACCCTCAACTGTCATGGATGCTGTTGTTCTTGTGGGGCTGCAATCTGGAGGTCTCATTCCACTTGCACATGTTGTACGTGGCTTTGCCCTGTGTAGGGAATCCTGGCATATATACTGTACAATCAGTCAGGAATGATCTATGACTATGATCTATGCTTAACAAGACACACGCCAAGCTCTCTATAATGTTGTAGCCTCCTTTTGCAAATGCTTGTTAACCAGCTAGGTGTGCTCAGTCTGAACAAGAGCTCACATGATGGCTGCAGAGTTAACGTTCTGTTCTAATTCCTAACTTCTGAATTCATATCTGACCTCAATTAGCTCTCCACCCGATCAGGTCTAATTGAGTCAAGCAAACTCTGACAATGCTGCAGTGTAAGCAACTCCAGCCTCCCCCACTTGGAGGAAATGGCTGTAACTTATGAGAAGCGAAGCAAAAGATTTAATCTCAAGAACAGTGTGCAATTAGTGTCTTTTTCTGATTGCATACTCTGGCTGTATTCTATAAATAGTTTTTCAAATAAACATTGCAAAATCAAACCTAAAAGACAGACTTGCAGCAGTCTGTCAACTGCATGTCTTCTTTATGTAATTGGAACTATAGAAACATGACATGAAGCTGCTAAATAATACAAATAAATAAATCAATGGTATGTGTTTAGGATTTAAACTAAAAATCAGCCCATATTTTAATGCTATAGCACTCCCATACAGACAGGAATTTTGGGCATGCAGTGTTTTTACACTGGTGTATTCAGACATTCTGTTGTTGGTGGAAACCAAAAAAAAAAAAAAAAATACACTTCCAACATTGATTTTATATTTTTTTTTATTATGATTTACTAATGTACAGTTTAAAACGCCACCAATGAATTACTGATGATTTAGAAAAACTGATGCATTTGACATTTAATTGCAAAAAAACAACAAAAAAACACTCCAGTACTATAGACCAATTTGACATTATATATATATATATATTTAGAAAGCAGCTGCAATTTCTTTTTTTTGTATTCTACTCATAAAAAGAAAACGCTATTAAATACAGTTTTGTTAAGTGCAATTTGCGGGTTGTCAAAGTTTTGATTTGGTCTGAATTTAATGTCAGATTTCATGATTTTCAGCAGCTGGAACCTTGTGTACTGTTTATTTCAAATCCCTTTATGCATTTGGATGTAAGTGACATTTCTGAACAAGTGGGGTCATTGTTTAATCTGGATTGTGTTGAACTGGGAGGAGATTCTTAATCTTCAAAACGATATTCAGTTGAAAGCAAGATATCTAGTGTCTGACTTCTAGACTTAAGTGGACAAGGACAGAAATCTGCATAGCAGCAATGAAAGTGGCGTCCTTATTTGGTTCCACTTATCTATGTGAATCTGCCTTTTAATCTAATCAAAATTTCGAACCTGCCTGAGTGACGATCATCTGAATGACTCCATCGGGGTTGGGCTTTCTAATTACAAGCCAGATTTTGCTGGGCTGGTAGACAGCATGCAGTGTCAAGTCTCACATTGAAATCTAGGTAAGAATAACATTTTTCTTTATTTTTAGCTTGGAGTTCTTTGAGGAGTGGCTCTCAAATGTTGTTTTTTTTTTTCAAATCAGAAGTAGCTCTTAATAGGAAAAAGGTTGGAGACCCCTGTGTTAGTTCTTAAAAAAAAATCACGAATTAAAACTATTCAACTTGTTCTGAAAAAACAGTTTGCCCCATTACACAATAGAAACGAGAAAGGAACTGATCCAGCTGCAAATTCCAGTTCAATAAATAGACTCAGTTCTGCATTGTTCTTAGTTGCTCATCTACGGTATCGGCCACCAAGTTGAGCCTGCAGTCCCGAAGCTTCCTTATTAACTCTGCAGCGTTGGCGTCGTTCCCTTGTACTTTCTGCCACGTCTTCAAAACCTGCCTGATCTGCTCTCTCATGTCACAGGGGTGCCTATCCTGGATTTGGTCTAGTCTGGCATCGGAAACACCGATTTTTCGGGCAAACATTTTCCACTGTTTTCCCAGGTTGTCACAAATGACTTCAAATGCAGTTTCCAGACGTTCTGGAAAAGAAACATCCAATTATTCACCATTTAGTAAGCGCTAGTAAAAACATAAAACTAGCAAGTAAATTCAATACAATAAATTAACAGTTGTAGTTGCTTGCTAGTATTATACAATTAAAATAGCTGCTATCCCCTCCAAAAAAAACAGTCTATAACCAGTTCAACTGAAAAGCTTAATGTTTAAATAAGGTCCAATAAGACATATATGTTGTGGTCCCTGTAACGGCACAGTAGTGTCAAACGATTTCTTACAACAATGTATTAAATTACAGTAACATTATTTAGAATTAGCTGTAAATGATCTCTGTAAAAAACAAAATGTGACTTCAGTTAAAGAAAAAAGATGACACATATATATTGCGGGTTAATGCATTGGTGTGGGCCGACTACAGCAAGAGGAAATGCGTTAGGTGCAGCTGGCTTGCATTACCATTGTGTAATTCAATCAAGAGAGTTCAGATTACAGCATGAGGGCTTTTACGTTTGTTTCATTCAACAATAAGATCCTCTGTACTGTAATGCTCAGTGTCAAACTTTATCTATTTTATGTATACAGCTTCAATTATATCACTAGGCCTATGTCTATGCACATACAGTCATCCTTAACTGTTCAGTATGACTTTCAATTTACAGCGTTTTTTAAACTTTGGCTAATTAGGTGCATTAGACTGAATGACAATACATTAAGTATTTACTAATTATTAAGAACGATTTCATAACCTTTATAAAATACAAGTGCAATAGACCTGGTTTTAAAAAGCAGAGAAATATTGGAGACATTATGTGTGGTGTTATTAAATATACCAATGTGTCTGAAAGTAACGCCTTTTGACTAGGCAAAATCTACACCAGTGTTGCCAGGTCCGCGGTTTGTCCGCGGAATTGGGCTACTTCAAAAACACAGCCGCGGGAAATATTAAGGAGTCGCGGGTTGATAATGTAATTAGATTTTGGTGGTATAACGTTAAACGATTGAACTGTTTTCATGTTTGCAATTTTGTTTTGGATACAGTACCAGCATTAGCATTTCAATAAAGGGATCACGCTTAATTCGGTCGCTGGCCTGGTATGAATGTTGATTTGTCCCTTCAGAGCTTCCGTACAAATTTGTTGATAGCGACGTATGGATGAGCTGTACTGGGGCTTGTAGTTTTTTTAATCAAATTTATACTAGGTATCTTTTCTTACGAAAGGGGTTTTTTTATGCATAGGTCTACGTGTTAAAATAAGCTTGCTTTCAGTTAAAACAAATAATTGGTCTATTTGTGAAGAGACTTTGGGCTATAAACCCTGCAGAAATCTGGCTACATGTCGTATAGTTGGCTGTGTTGACCACCCACCTATTTCCTCGGCATCGGGTAGATCGACTTGCTCACCGGATCCATACTTTTCAAAGTTGTCCAGTTTTTCCAAAAGGTCTTCCCTTTTAATTTTAGTTAGGAGTAAACGAAGAAAATCTGTATTGTCTATAGAGATCTTCCCCTTTTCCATCAGATTTTTGAACAGATCAGTCCCACTTGAAATATTTTCAAGCTCCTTTTTTCTGATGTCATCCCCGCACAAAAATTTCAAGTTTTTTAAGTTTTCTGAATCTAGGCTCCCAGAAATCTGATACAACAAACCCAAAAACTCTCCCATTTCTAGTATTTTATATATACCTTTCCTGTACGTTATTTTTCAAATATTGAAAAGGCAAATACAACCTTTAACTGAGTGAAATAATCTCAGTCAGCACGAGAAACACGCCCTCTGAAGAAGTTTTACTTTCACTTTCGAATTTTGCGCAAATATATATTTTCACGCTGTTATATAATAATAACACAGCCTTACACATATAATTCCACTTAACAGAAAAAATACAGATATAGAGGTATAAGCAGAATAATAAGTGTTTAACTGATTATTTAGTTTACTTCCTGATAGTTGAGTCAGTGATATACAGTACTTCCGTATCCGTTCATTCAAATACCGATACTTTTGTTTTGGTTTTCTGTCAAGGGAATAGTGCCACCTGCTGCTAGTGTCGGGGCGATACATCCTAAGGATAACAGAAATATCATGGTAGTGATGAATTTACTCAAAATAACAATGAATAGTTGGTTGTCTACATATAAATTGCCCTTTAATCTCTCGATATCCGCTTATATATATATATATATATATATATATATATATATATATATATATATATATATATATATATATATATATATATATATATATCCTGAGCCATTCGAAAAAAAGGCGTAATACCACAGCAGTGACGTCAAAAAGTGATAATTCCTCTAGAGGAAAATATACTTTAACTTTGACCCATTCGACTCCTTGAGACCATCACTTTCAATTCAAACACAAAATGTCTCGTTTCCAATCACTCGACAACACCCACAGTACAGAAATGTTCATTAATGATAAACAAATCAGAATACGTATCTTGGAGAAACCAAACGTATAACGACATATAACGTCTGTACTTCACTGAAACAAGAACTGTATTGCTGAACCTCGTCTTCTTTAATATTAGCGGGTATCCATGTATTATAAAAAAAAAAAATAGATGGGCCTCAGGAAAACAATTACAGGAAAACAATTCCACCTCGAGTTTCTGTGATACTTTATAAATTACGAATGTACCAGCTTTACAAACGAGACCATATATTTATATAAACAATTACATCCCCAAAGTAGACAAATCTAAATCTAAAACAAAATGGCCAAAATGGTTTAATAGATCAATAAAAAAAAATATTCAGCGAAAAAAGGCACTTTACAAAGCATTTAAAAGGGACCAAAAACAAAGCACACAGAAAGAGTACTTGGAACTGCAAACACAAGTCAAAAAGGAAGTTAGAAAGGCCAAGAGAGAGATAGAAATCAATATTGCTAAGGGGGCTAAAACCAATTCCAAAATGTTTTTCCAATATTATAACAGCAAGAGAACATTCAAAGAGGAGGTTAAATGTCTAAGAGACACAAATGGCAAAATCATAGATGAAGAAAAAAAAATAGCAAATATATTAAATAATTACTTTTCACAGGTTTTTACAAAGGAGGACACAGACAACATGCCCCACATGTCGACCTGTTCCTATCCAATTTTAAATAACTTTAGCATAACAGAGGCAGAAGTGTTAAAGGGACTAGGAGCTATTAAAATAAACAAATCCCCTGGGCCAGATGAGATCCTCCCAGTAGTACTCAAAGAAATGAAAGAAGTTATTTACAAAGATCATGCAACAGTCTCTTGACACAGGGGTTGTACCGACAGACTGGAAAATAGCAAACGTAATACCGATCCACAAAAAGGGAGACAAAACCGAACCAGGTAACTACAGACCAATAAGCCTGACTTCTATTATATGTAAACTTATGGAAACTATAATAAGATCCAAAATGGAAAATTACCTATATGGTAACAATATCCTTGGAGACAGCCAGCATGGTTTTAGGAAAGGGAGATCATGTCTAACTAACCTACTTGACTTTTTTGAGGATGCAACATTGACAATGGATAATTGCAAAGCATACGACATGGTTTATTTAGATTTCCAGAAAGCTTTTGACAAAGTCCCGCATAAAAGATTAATTCTCAAACTGAACGCAGTAGGGATTCAAGGAAATGCATGCACATGGATTAGGGAGTGGTTAACAGGTAGAAAACAGAAAGTACTGATTAGAGGAGAAACCTCGAAATGGAGCGAGGTAACCAGTGGTGTACCACAGGGATCAGTATTAGGTCCTCTGCTCTTCCTAATCTACATTAATGATTTAGACTCTGATATAGTAAGCAAACTCGTTAAATTTGCAGACGACACAAAAATAGGAGGAGTGGCAGACACTGTTGAAGCAGCAAAGGTCATTCAAAATGATCTAGACAGCATTCAAAATTGGGCAGACACATGGCAAATGAAATTTAATAGAGAAAAGTGTAAAGTATTGCATGCGGGCAATAAAAATGTGCATTATAAATATCATATGGGAGATAGTGAAATTGAAGAAGGGAACTATGAAAAAGACCTAGGAGTTTATGTTGACTCAGAAATGTCTTCATCTAGACAATGTGGGGAAGCTATAAAAAAGGCTAACAAGATGCTTGGATATATCGTGAGAAGTGTTGAATTTAAATCAAGGGAAGTAATGTTAAAACTCTACAATGCATTAGTAAGACCTCACCTAGAATATTGTGTTCAGTTCTGGTCACCTCGTTACAAAAAGGATATTGCTGCTCTAGAAAGAGTGCAAAGAAGAGCAACCAGAATTATCCCGGGTTTAAAAGGCATGTCGTATGCAGACAGGCTAAAAGAATTGAATCTATTCAGTCTTGAACAAAGAAGACTACGCGGCAATCTGATTCAAACATTCAAAATCCTAAAAGGTATAGACAATGTCAACCCGGGGGACTTCTTTGACTTGAAAAAAGAAAAAAGGACCAGGGGTCATAAATGGAGATTAGATAAAGGGGCATTCAGAACAGAAAATAGGAGGCACTTTTTTACACAGAGAATTGTGAGGGTCTGGAACCAACTCCCCAGTAATGTTGTTGAAGCTGACACCCTGGGATCCTTCAAGAAGCTGCTTGATGAGATTCTGGGATCAATAAGCTACTAACAACCAAACGAGCAAGATGGACTGAATGGCCTCCTCTCGTTTGTAAACTTTCTTATGTTCTTATGTTCTTCTTATGTTCTTATATATACATACATATATATATATATATATATATATATATATATATATATATATATATATATATATATGCGTAGAATATGGTGTATGGTTCTATGGTGGTAAAACCCTACAGCAATTAAATACATTCCTACAAAATTCCCTGTTTGTATGGTTTATTTTTTTATAAACTTTTAATATCGCATACTTAATGGCTACCAGCAGATGGCGGTAGATGATTAAATAGTTACAGCAAAAGGGTGTCACAGCTGCTAAACTTCAGTAAGACATTGGAAATTTCCACCAGGCAGTGAAATATATTGTCACGAAGTAAAATGACTGCCTTATACATAAATGTTTCACATATTTCTGTTAAACATTTTCTCAGCGTACCATAAGGCAATGGTTGTAGTTCCCTCTGCTGGCCAAAGGTGGTACATATTCTTCTTATTTGTTCAAGTTCTGATTCGTGGCTTGGCTTACAGTAAGAATCATTTCTAAAACGTAAGGCTTATTGATTTGTGAACAACAGTTAAAAACATCACAAGAGAGGTCACATTTAAGCAGCAGCAATATGCAACAAACTCAAGTTCGAACTAGGAAAAGGTAAAGGGTAACATGATCTCCCAAAAGCACTTTATATAACTTAAAGGTTAAGATAGCGTATGCAGATTCATTTTCAATGGCTGAAGTTTACATTGAATAAATAAACTAATAAAATACTTTCCAATATTTTCATACCGTTATTAAAACACAGCTATTAATACTACAATATAGTTATTTGGATTGGGGCATTGGCTTGAGATTTGTGTTTTTTGTTTAATTTAGCTGTAAATATTATACATGACAATGAATCTGCAAAATAATAATAATAATAATAATAATAATAAAAACAGCTGCAAGCTTTGGACCTATTTTTAAGACTTACCAACGCGTTCTATAGCCAGAAAGTTTAGTCTGCTTTTCCAGTAACATATACAAGCTGTAAACCGAAGACTAAATAAAAGTGATGGATTTCTTTACTCCATCAAAAACAATAAGATAGTGGGTTTGTTTAAGAGATTTCCCACTTACTTTGGGGTCTTTTGGCAGGGTTATCTTTTTATATTTCTTAAGTGCTTATCAAGGCGAGACAGTGTGGTGCTGTGAAAGGGAATGGCTTTGGCTTTATTTATATTTCCTATGGCTTTTACCCTCAGTACTTTTATTTCCTGAATACACTTCATAATAATGTGTCTGTCCTATTTCAACAAGATACTTGAAAATAGGTTGCATGTCTTTCTGCCAGCATATGTTCTTATAAACAGTTTAATAGCCACTGAAACAATGGTACAAGAACCAGCGCCTTCAGCAGAACATTCCATATACAGAAGGCACTGTTAACTAAGCTATGCTGTATTGTAGCATTATAAGCATGTGCTGGATTAAGTGGACTACAGTGTTCAATAACGCATTTATGGAATGCATGATTTAAATGGACCTGCTTGTAAGAAAAGACACGTTAAAAAATGTCCATATTGTTAAGTTTATTTATTATGAATACATTTGCCCTCAAAACTAAAAAGTAGACCTGTATACATTTACAGCTTCTTTCTGTTTTGTTAGATACAATAAAAAATATTATGCGAAGAAATTGTAATTATTGGATTTGCTACTTACAGATAAAATAGTTGGCATACAAAATAGCCCCAGTTTATCAGTTGCCAGAGCAAAGCAAGCAAAGAATGAACACATTCCAAGGTTTCACCAAACACCAGGATTAATGTACTGTAAGTAAATACTCATAAATCATAATTAAAAGGTTTAAATCAGAACAAAGTTTGTGTTTTTCTAACTCTTACTAAAGAAACCACTGGTTTTATTATTTTATTCTAAAAAGTATATCATAAGTACACAATAATGTGATAATGGAGCGATGGCAAGTATTTTCATATTTAGTGTACAGATATATTGTGCATATTTACAAATATGAAATGTTTAACAAATCATAGCAGATTTGATATGAAATCACAGAAAGGGACCTGTAACTGTTACATATTGTGATACTTAAAATCAAATCAACAGCTCTTCAATTAGGGGAGCATATATCTATGTCCACAGCATCTAAGGTTTGTTTAATATGGAACATACAGCACCAAAAAATCCAACTGCTGACAAATGTATCCTCTTCCTAATAATCAAATGGTAAAACAATAAGCCCTTAGTAAAGTAGTGTTACACTGTGGCGTATAATCCATTCATAATCACATCAATTATTTATATTTTGGGTTTTCAGATTTCAAATCACTTCTAACAGTTTAAGGAAAACATTTGGGAAATAACCATTTGCTATCAGCAAATCTACTGAAGTTAAGAACTACTGTATCGACAAGCCCAATCGTATTAATCTGATATGAGTAGCACATGTTCATATTTAGCAAAAACCTGAATAACTGTACATAAAATAAATATCACTTGTCAGATTATTTAACCTAAATAGTGAGCTCTTCTTGCTAATCAAGTCGATTATTGCAGTTCGAGAACTTTGTTGGATTATCGTTTATAAAAGACGTCTTAGACTTCCTTGTTGCTCCATAAACTTCCATTCACAAATTAATATGATGCTATGTGCGTCTCTCCAAAGTCAGGCTTTCTTCCCACCTAGTCTATACTCTATAGGGTCAATCCATGTTGACTCGATAGGTGATTTACAGCTGCTCCCCTCAGATTCATTTCAGGGGGAAACGTTGAAGCATTTTACATAGTTTTAAAAAAACATTGGCACCTAACATTAAAGAGGAGTGGAGAGGGATATACAGTATAGAAAATATAAACAATATCTCTAAAAGACATGAACGTCTGAGTTTTGGACAAATGCATAAAAAAGTCATAATTTAAATGCATGTAGTACTGAATTGTTGATGCCAATGTTACACATTCAGAACATATATATATATATACCTCCACACATACTGCTTATACAGCCATAACTCCAAAGACAGAGAGTAAAGGGTTAATAGGTTGGGATCTATGACCTTCATGTAGCGATTGGGTATATACATATTCAGACATCTTTCATTAAAATATACAAATATTTTTGCATGGAAGAACAGTTTTAAAAGCAGGAAACTAAAAAAAGGATCTGAAAAGGACAATGCGTATTTTAGTTTTTTCATTGTTATAGTATTTTTTAGTGTTTGGTCATTGATCATTTTTAAAAACTGTCAGTTAAATCCCTGATTCTAAGATTAGCTTTTTTACACATTTTAATAAGTGCAAAAAATCAGTTTCATAAGGAACATAACCAATGATAGCAATTTAAAAAAAAAAAATTAAATGAGGTTATCAGCTCATGTCTGGAAATGAGAAGCTATTTCTAAAATCAGGCTCATCCGTATCATGCTGAGTAAGCTGCATCTTTAAGAAGATATTCTGTACGTTCACTAACTGTAGACTACTAAACACATTTCCCTGTGCTGGATTGTTTTGTGCAAAAAAAAAAAAACCTGTTCATAATGTGGTCCACCACATTTGTAAGATCATTGCTTTAACTGAACAATGACAGGACAGGAGATCGGCAGTTACATACTGAAACATAACTCATACCAGGATGCTTTCCAGTCAAGCTTTCTTCTCAAGTACATCATTCTATGGAATGCCCAGACAAATAACATTTTGAATGTTATGCATTTTGTTTTGATTTTTAAGCCATCTCTTATACATCAATGTTTTGTGAATGCAATGAAGCGCTGCTCTTCTTGTGGCTCTGGGGTCGGTTAATGGGACTGTGGTTGTTACAGTTCTCCATGCTCTTGGCCTCCTTGCCCCTTGCTATCAAGTTCTCCAGCATCTGCAGCTTGCCCCGTTCTTCTTTCAGAAACAGCTCCACCATGAGTACCTTCTCCTTATGGATCTGCACGCTAATGTCCTTGGGAATGTCTGGGATCATCCAGTCCACAAAGTCACTCATGATCATCACCAGATTCTGGGAGGAAAAAAAACAAAAACCAAAAAAAACATTTACAAAACCTTACATTTTATAAAGGTTAACAAGATTGCAAAATACCATAAATACTAGACAATTGGTTATTTCTAAAGAGGGAGTCAGAGTGTCTCATCTGGTTAAAGTGCTGCCACTGGGAGCACAGGATGAGTCACAGCTTGGACGGCGCCGGTTCACGTTCACGGGATAAATAAAAATAATAATTGGTCACTCAAAAAAAAAAAAAAAAAACACAACAACAACACACAACACCCCCACAAGGTCAGTTATCTACAAGGTTACAATATCTGCTACAGTGGGTATTATTGCCATGATGAAACAATTTTGCGTTTTGTATCAATATTTATGGATCACATTAGAGGGCTTGAACCTTTCTTCTCCATTACTGCTAAGCTACGGGGTTTGATTTGATCAGCATATACAAGCCACAGCTGGATTTCTGTAGAGCATTTTACAGCACTCAGGAATCACCTTGATTACACCAACCACCTATCCTTGGTTCTATTGGGATTCCCTCCGAAAAATACATCTCAAACCAGGTGGATTCCCTGGTACTGTAAAATTCACTTTAAAAAAACAAACAAAAAAAAAAAAAACAACACAAACACTACAGCTGTGGTTTGTCCCCGTCGGGTATACAGAGGCGCCTCTGCCAAGCAGAGTCCTTTTACATGTTTTCAGATCCTCAGGAACGTGACCTTTGACCAAGCTCTGCCAATAGGAGAGCTCATCAGTCGGAATCTCTTTTCTATCCTAATTTCAAGCCCACGCCCCTCTAAACCCGCACCTATGGGCTCGTCACTCTATCCTTGGCCGAGCCTCCTCCGCTTGATATTGTCTTACAAACAGCTTGTTTCAGCTTCCTCTGCTGTATCCTTACAGCCCCAGCGGACACCCCATGAAATGTCACGTATTTCAATTTTTGTTGGTTTTTCGTTAAGCATATGGAAAACTGCAAAGCGGTATGTAATTCAATATGCTAATGTAACATTATTCAACAGGTTTCATTCAAGTTTATTTTATAGGGTGATACAAAACATTTGGCCATAGCTGTAGGCTGAGCCAGTCCTAAGCAGTCATCCTCCAGTAGAACAGACCTTAACCACAACACTCACCTGGAAGACAATGACAAATGCTAATCTAGCTGCCAAGACAGCCCAGAATTGTTTGGAGATGTCGTAACCATTCAGTGACCAAGGGGGCTCTCTGTAGTCTTTGAATCTGCAAAGCAAAGGATGCAGCAATTGTGGATTTTACAACAACAACAACAAGGCTTATCTGAATTGATGGAGACTAATCTGAAGAAAATAGCAAAGTCTTATTTTCTAGAATGCTGTCATTTTCTTAAATAAATCAAATACATATAAAATTACAATTCGAGCAAGAGGCATGGTGTTTTTTTTTTTTTTTAGTATACTGAATGTATAAAAGCATATCTCCATTTAGACTAAAAATACAACAATGATTGCTTTCTTGAGCAAATGGTATTTCACTACAGAAAACGGAGCTTGAATCCCTGCCCTTTTACAGAGTTTATCAAAACTACTGGGGTTTGGACACAATATATAAATCAAAGCCTTTTTGTTGGCTGTGCACATCATCTAATATCTCATAAACTATAAAATGTCAAAATGTTTTTATTATATGAAAACAAACTAACTTGTGTGAAGGGGGTCTACTATTTCCAAACAGAATTCCCAGACACTGTTGTCAAGTCTGAATAAATCCTAAGAGGAGAACCGAACGATGGAAATTGACAGATCGGAGTTACCTGCATATTTCCACCTTGTAGCCCAGCTGCATGGGCTCAATGGGCTCAGTCCCTGACTTGAAGTCGCTGACGTTGAAGTAGGACAGGGTGTGGTTGATGAAGCCATGCATGGAGCCGTCTGTACTGTACATGTACAAGTACACCAGGCGTGGGATGAAGTCAGATGTGAACGCGATCACGAATGCCTGGACAGTCAACATGAAGAGAGTCACCAATCAAATAGCAGCAGAATAAAAAAGTCACATCTCAACGCGTGCACAGTTCTATTGTATACCCAAACCCACCAAGAAACTGCAAAGTATGTATCTTTTTTTAAATCAGAACATCTTTCCTTTTGTACATTTTGTATTCCAGTCTGTTTTATGACCATGTAAAAGGTGCCAGGCCCTCAAACTCATTCTGTCACTATAATTATCAGTGGTATAGGATTAACAAAAATAAATAATAATTAAAATGTGTTGACAGATTGTATAAACATGGTTACTTAATTACATGGGAGCCTGAGACTCTGATAAGGGTATAAACAGCACTGAATCATAGGTCCGATAAGCAATCCAAACACTGAAATGCTACAGCTGACAATATATCATTTACTACAAGTGCGATTTAAATCAATGGTCCCAGAAGTAATGTTGACAGAACATGACTGTTCTTTCTTAGATTTACAGGCAAACTGGAAACAAAACATGCTGTCTGTGCCCATAGAAGGCTCTCTTTTGTCTTTTCAACATCACATTACTCAGATCAGTTTTAAGGTCATTTTAGTGTTGTCTTAAACAGCCGCTATACCACCTTGGAGTCTGATCTCGTCAGCTCAAAGACCTAAGCAAGTTTGAGAAATACTTGGATGGTTGACCTCCAAGAAAATCAAGAGTTGTTTGAAATGTTTTTGGTGACCAGTAGATGGCACTCTTCCATTTTGTCCAGAGCTCAAACAAGCAGCAAGGTATGAGGGCTGGGCAAAGCTGAGGGAACACAGAACCACTTTTTCAGAAAGTGGCTTGAAAACTGGTTCCAGGAGACCGGGACACCTAGTCTGAAGCAAATTTACTGCATCAGTGTCCTAAAACCATGTTCAAGCTACAGTGGCTTTGTGTTCCCTCGGCTTAAAGAGGTACTGACTGGTGTGATCAAAACTGTGGCAGGTCTAAGTACTGTTTCTGAGAATTAAGATTTGTCATAAATCAGATGGGGAATGAAAATATTTTTCAAGTTTCTCTTGGGTGCGTTTAAGATATGCATTGATGCTCTGACTGAAATGAGAAGTTGTTGTGGCAACAAGAATAATAATAATAATAATAATAATAATAATAATAATAATAATAATAATATTAATAATATTAATAATAATAATAATAATAATAAATAAAAACACACTTACATTAATGATGACTGCCAGTTTTGCCACTACTCTTAGAATGTTGTACCAGATACCTAAAATGCAGGAGGAATAACAGGTGAAACCCATAGTCTGTTTGCACCTCTGAATGTGGGTGTGACAGTAAGTGAGTAACTGCTACAGGAATGGAGTTGTTTAAGGAAACCACAAATACAACAACAGGCTCCCAGCTGGTAAATAGTATTAAGGTTAAAGGGTACATAAGGACCTTTTTATTTTATTGTGTTACATGTTCCCATGTGTTGCTACAACTGTTTATGTGAGGTGTGTGTATTGTTTTAATTTGTGTAAACTTTTAAATTGCATTCCCTGCCTCAAGATGGCTTCTTCACATGTACCCGGATCTACCTCTCAGAACTACATTTCCCATCATCCTCCTGCTCACATATGTAACAGATGGATTTAGCAGTGAGCAGGAGGATATGGGAAATGTAGTTCTGCGAGGTCCGTGCAGGTACATGTGAAGCCATCTTGAGGCAGGGAATGCAATTTAAAAGTTTAAAACAGCAGTCAAAGGGGAACAGGGAAATAAAATAAAAGCATATTATATATTTGTGTATATATATATATATATATATATATATATATATATATATATATATATATATATATATATATATATATATATATAAATATACACACACATTACACATACATACATACAAACACCCAATTAGTGATCACTTACCAATATCTTTTGCTCGTGCAGCCACTGGTCTCCTGAGTTCTGCTACAAACTTCTTAGCATCCAAACGAATCTCAATGATGTTGTTTAACAACGCAAACAGAGGAGCCAGTGGAAATGAAGCCACAAACAGGGTAACGAATCCAAACTGTATCACTGTAAAGAAAGGTGCCTTTAGTTATCATGTCTGCAGTGTGACAACTCTCTTTTGTATGTACTGGTATAAACTGTATGGTACTGTATATGCAAACAACATTCAACCAAACCAAATTACAGAAACACGTACAACATGAAGGAAGAGGCTGTCTATATTTAATATAACCTAGTCAGACGAAAGTCTTTAACCAGCGTGATTATAACTCATACAGCCTAAACTGATATGCTCATGTTAGCAGGATTCCAGCTCACACGTGACTCAGCTCCAGTTGATTGAGCATACTGAGGACATTGTATGAAGTGCTGTATATCAATACGAACAAGGAAAGATGATCTAATTAGACTGAAACCCGGGATCCCCCTTGACGAGGTGCCAGTGGTAAGAACTGCGGCATGTTTTTCACTAACACCACCAGATTTATCAGTCACGCAACTGATGAGGGTAAGTTAACTGTGAGGTGCAAACAGCTGTGGAATAACCTCCCCTGTCCGTCAGAGCCAAACACCAAAAATAAGTCACATCAGATGCTGAAGGAATTTAAAAGTACAGACCAACCTTTATTTAAAATGACACAGTCTGCCACAGCTTCTGTAGAACAGTTAGACCAATGCATTTGTTTCACTTATTAAAAACACTTGACAGACGCTAAGTAGGTAACAAGTAATTGTTTAGATTTCTATATACAAACAGGCTTCCTTGTGCTGGTTTAAGCTACACTTAAGTGCAACTGATTATATACAAATTAAATGAATAACTGTTTACTTGGATTTACTCTACACACCCCACCCCCAGTGTCGGAAATTAAAAACACACCATGAGATCAAATGTAGCTATAGCCACTGTAGTAGACAGCTTGTTTAGGTGAAAATGGCATTGGAATTTACAATGAAATTACACCTGAAGACCTGCTATAAACAGTTCAAGTCTTAGCACTTAAAAGAGGATTTGTTTTTTTAAGTCTCTAGGTGTTTCACATCTCCTATAGGCATTCCACCTTCCTTCCCTGGCATTTGTCCCCCTTGTTCAGCCGCACAGCCTGGTCTGCTCAATAAGCAGTACCAAAAACCACACTGAACAAGCAGCACATGTCTGCTCATCATATGAACGTCTGGGGTAAGCTTGTCCCATATTTACATCAGTGGTGTAAAATGTCATGTACCTACACTAGGAGGGCACACATACACAACAAAGCCCTAGCAATGGCAGTCAGGTTCATACACTCCATTTCATTCTACTTCTAACTTGGCAGCTTGGTGTAAACATACAAGGTATAAACCAGTGAAATACATGCACCTATTGTATCTGTGCCAAAGCCATTATGAGAGCAATGCAATTCTTCTTGCAGGACATTCAGGAGTTGTTTTCTGTTTGTACAAACATCTTCATTATCAAGTTCCCGAACAAAGGAGAACTTTATTATGTTTTTTTTCATTCTAAAAAACAATAATTGTTACTTTATGCCTACTAGTTCAGGAGTTCAACCTCTGACTGATAATTTATATTTGGTAACCCTGTTTGGTACACCATCTGTTTAGTACATGCATGTAACCTTAGAGCTAAAACAAAATCTGTTAACTCCGTATATTGATGCTGACCTTAGTACTCTGCAGGCTCAGAGTTAAAACGAGATGCTTGCTCAACAGCTCAAAGCCAGCTAATGGTTCTGTCATATGTAAGCTACGTGTGTTTTTGATCTGATACACTGTACACTAGTACAAGATTAATTGTAAACTCAACCAAAAGGTCCAGCAGTTCACCTAGGGGGGCCTTTGGGGTCAGTGAAGACTCCAAGTTTGATGTCCAAGGGTTAAGATTGCAGGGTCATGGATTCAATCACCGGACAGCTGTTAGCAGCTGGACTACACTGCTCTGTTGATGGGGGGGGGGGAGGGGGAGGGTCTGGATTGCAAATATTTATAAAATGGTCTTGCATATAACTGCATTCTGAAATAGTTTTTACACAATTAGGACATTCTCTTCAAAGCTTTGTGTAACTTGTGAAAAGGAACACCCCCCACACAGTTTTACCATGTGCGTTTGGTATTGAATTGTGCATTTCTCAAACAAGATTTGTAATTAAAAAAAAAAAAAAAAAAAGTCGATGTAACTGAATCTAAAGATAGAAATGTAGCTGTGTTGTACAACAATTGCTTGGAGACTGCACTCCAAGGGCAGGCATGCCATACTTTGTTTATGACTATAATCCAGCCGGATACAAATAAACCCGGGACTTTCTGTCACTGGTGTCATTTTCAGTAAGGTTGACCCTTGTGATCTGAGAATGCCAGATGATGCCTGTACCGTTGTGGTGATTATTAAGATGCATTGATAGGGGCTGGGTTTCATTGATAGGGGCTGGGTTTCATTGATAGGGGCTGGGGGCTGGGCTCCAGCAGGTATTATCTAAAGATGCAAGACAGGGGTGTCAAACACGGGGACAAAACAGGCCGGAAAGATACCCTGTACAAAGGTTGCGCTAAATAGATTTAAATCTGATAAAAGGGTCCAAGAGGGATCACAGAAAGTGTCTATTTTGTTTCTCGTTACTGTTAAGTGGTACAGTAGACTCTGACTATGAAAGAGATGCCACATGGATGGATACAGAAAAGCTATCTGAAATAGTTTTCTATGTGCTTTCAACAGCCCCCCTGCGGGTTTGACTCACTCATTTCCATGTACTCGGGTGTAAGCCCTGCAAATGGCTCCAGGTAGTAGTCAACCTCATAGCGCTGTAGCTTCTTGTCATGTTCCTCCTCCGGCACAGACGTTCTTTTTGACTTAAAGTATCTGATCAGCTTCTTCAGTTTGCTGCAAAGTTGACAGTGAGCCCACTTTAATATTCAAAATACTGATGCCATATTTACGTTTGGAGAAAATCCTGGGGATTACCTACCTCAAATAGCCAGGAAACGAGGATATATTAACACAAACATTACTGATACAGTGATATCATAACGGTAACATAACATCAGGTTAGCAGATGAAAGCTTAGCCAGGGTTTTCCTGCCATATTCCCTATATACAGATACATGATGGAAGCTTGTTGTCCATAAGATATGTAGGGTGTAGATGGAGGTGAACACATGTTTATATGTATCTGTATGCTATGGAACATCTGTATTGCTAAAACAGCTGTATGGTTTAGCTAGTAAAGTTCATCCTCGGTCCTGAGATCAGGTTTGTTATGAGAAAATAAATTTGGCTGTGAAACTCATTAGCTGCTTTACATGAGCCCACAAAATAAACACAAAATGAGACCTATACTTTGGACCGAGGAGAAATTAAACATCCCGCAGGGAGTAAGAAGGAGGTGGATGATATCCATATTAAGAATGCTTGTCTATAACCCTTAGCCAATAGGTCCCAGTGGTGTCATTGTCTGAACTCCAGCTAAGCGTTTTACTGCATAGAATGACTTAGATTTTTAGCACAAAATTGTGAGGGTCTGTGTTTACTGTATACCTGGAACTGTTGTCAACACTTGGGGCCATAAAGTGGAATTTGGTCAGAATAGGAGAGAAGGTATATGCCAAGGTCATTACCAGGAATACATTTTAATTATGGTGTAGCTGTCCTTAAAGCAGCGTCTAAAAGCTACCAAATTCAAATTCAGTGATCTGTGATCATGGGTGGATTTTCCTCAGGAAGAGACTGTGCTGGTTTTAGGCCTTTTCAAACATTGAAAGTAAAATGACTTACGGAATTCCAATCTCAAACAGGTTGTTCTGGATGAGCTGTTTACCCAGCATAATGATACTGAGTTGAATACACAGCTCCATGAGGCATCCTCCTGGTGCACACTAACCGACAGGAAAGAACAAAGCCACAAATCAAGAGAACTGAACAGCCTAGAGGCGAAAGAAAGAAAGAAAGAAAGAAAGAAAGAAAGAAAGAAAGAAAGAATCATTTGATACATTACCTCTTCCATTCGGAAAGATTGAAATGCATAGACATAGTTTCCTGGACGGCCAACGAACCTGTCCATAAAAAAGGCAAGAAACAGAACTGAAACTATGTTGTGGCAGATTAATCAAAACACCACTAATGACGTAGGAGTTATACAATTGTAAAAATGCCAGCACATTGAATATGTATTTTATGGGTGTGACAAAGTTAAAAGTTCAGCAGTATTTGTCCTGTAATAATACTGCTATTATTGTATTAGTTTCATTAAAAGACCCACCTTCCTTTGAAGAAAGCAACATACATTATAGGTGTGAATGCATTCACAAACTTCAGTACGAATGCCTTGAAAATCAACCTCTCCTCAAAGCTTTTGTCAGTTTTTGGGACCTCTATAATAAAAAAAAAAAAGAAAAAAGAAAATGCTATCCATCGCACTGCATATTCACATATATACAAACATTTATACATTCCCAGATATACAAACATTTATACATTATATGCAGATTAGCTAGTATATTGCACTTTCAGCATCACTAAAAAGCTTTCAGTCCACAGCCACAACTTATTATGGCTACATCCACTACATAGCTTCCCACTTAATATAACCTACATAATCTCAGCCCTGTATCTGCTAAAAATAAAATGATTTTAAAAAGTTATATGTATAAAAATGATTTTTTTAACATAACTTCCACATATCTCTGCTTTTTTTGCATTATTTGAAGCAAAGTCGACATACTCTTACAAACTGTTATTATTTATTTCTTGGCGTCTGCTAAGAAATAAATAATAACTGCAGTAGCATGCAGACTCAGTGACATCATAACCTTCCGGTATACTACTCACAAATAAACGTGTACTTTAGCTGGTAGGTCACTGTCCTAAATCCGAGGCCTGGACCTGATCTTTAAAATGCCAAGAGACACTTTACAATTCAGTCCTCATAGACCTTTGTGTGGAGAAGAATGTGTACAGTATGTACCGGTGCCTCCACCGGTACATACTGTACACATTCTGTCAAAACCTGTGCAGCCCTTAAAGCAGCGGAGCCCCTGTGCAATTTGGAATACTTGCTATAGAGCTTTGTTCCCCATGCAAACTCATAAAACCCTTTGTGGTTTTGTACTGATGTATAATAGGTAACACACAAACAATTACACAGACGGCAGCTTAGTATTTACCAATCAGAGTCAGCCATCTGGCAATGTACCCGTAGAGCTCATCCAAGACCAGGATGACCACCAGGTTGATGATGACCGCTGTGGCCATGACAGTGACCCGCACATTGGACTTGGTGCTGGGGCTGGAACTCATAGCCAGCGCTGCAGCTGTGGAGATCCGGTAGAGGATCACGCCAAACACTATTGCAAACGTCAGACCAATCTGCATGGGAGAAGAGGAGAAGAAAGTGGGCCATCCTGTTGATGGTACAGTAAATCTGTGCAAAACTCATAATGGTATTGTCATTTTGTTTGCACTTGTATTAAATATGGGATAAGCTATAGACACAACAGGTACATTTATACTATTTCCTTTTGATGAGAAAAACAAATGCTTCAAATCTCAACTCGTAGGTTCGGACTAAATTGGAATAGTTACAGCAGTAGCATAAAGCACTCCCAGGCAGGCAAAGCCCTAGAGTTTGTTGTTACAGGTGAGAGACAGCAGCTTAGGATGTTCAGCTTAGGATGTTCACGTATTGAGAAGTACACACTAAGTCATTTTTATAGCACTACTTTCAGAAAGTGCATTCTTACCATGAACAAAATCATGACAGCATTTGTCATGTAGGCAGGGAATCTGTCCCTCCAGGTCAGCTTCTCTTTTTCGGTCTAAGTTAGGCAAGGTGGGAGATACGTGTGTTATATTCAGTAATGGTACATTTCACATTTGTAATGTAGGCATACCCATCTTGCACTGCAGCACTAGTTCAGATCCCTTTATTCTTGTCATTCTTCAGTGGGCGTTTATAAAACTCACACTAACGTTGCAGTTTTCATGCTTTTCCCATGCTTATACTGTGCATTCCTTTTTCTATATTGAATTATGGCTTCAGCCTTTTTGAACCTGCACCTCGTCTATTTCAGTGTGCGTACCCCCAACCCTCCCAACCCTAACCCTAACCCCAACCCCAACCCCAACCCTAACCCTAACCCTAACCCTAACCCTAACCCTAACCCCCCCCCCCCCCCGCCCCCCCTATTATACTGTACATTTAACATAGTTTACCATGGTTTGCCATGTTTTTAAATGTGCTTTACCATAACTCTCTGTGTTTTAAAATGCTTACCGACATGCTTTTACTATGCTTTATTACTCTTTTCTATGCTTCTGCTATGGTAAACTTTTATAAGGGCCAAAGCATTCACATACAGTATGTACTTCAATTGAAAAATACTCTGCAGTTTACACAATAATTTGCAAAGCTTGAAGATGCATCCAAAAAAAGTACTTAACCACAGTACTTCTTTCAGACCAAATCTAACCATAACCATAAAGCGATATGCCTTTTTTCTCTGTCTAAAGAGGCAAACTGAGGAGAATATAGAATATAACTACCAAACATACTACAGTATTTTTTAAACATCAAACCAAACTTAAGTCAATGGAATATAAGTAAACACCATAACCATGTGATGGAAATATACAAACAATTTTTATATATCTTGTACATATTCAAGACCTTTTTTTTTTTTTTTTTTTTCATAAAAGCTTTTTGGTCAAAGTATAGAATACACACATTTGAGAAGGGGACAAAATACAAAAACAAGGTTAAATACACACATGCAACTGACAAGTATACAAAATGCACAACAACTAAAACATCACGTAGACCACGAATGAACACTGGGCATGCAGATGAAACAAGATGCACGCAGACACATAGCAATGCAGCCACCACTACTGGTCACTGCATCTCATCATCCTCCACTAAAGTGGAGAAATAACTGTCTAAAAGCGAGCAGGAACTGTGGTGGTGGAGAAATAAAATAAAACTGGGATAAAATTGCATTAAGTTTTATATTGGGTTTGTCAATAAAAAAAATAACAGTTTATTACAAATGAATGAATTTGATTTAATTTAGTAATAGTTGGAACTTGCCCACTTGATGACATAAAATTGGATATTAATAAAGAATCAACCGAGGCTAGGCTCTAGAAACCCAGAAGCCTGGTTTGGCAGACAGTTTCCTTATTGATCACTGTACCTGAAAAGCAGTAGATGAAACAAACTGATATGAAGCTGACAGTGTTCACTTTTTTTCCCCCTTTATTTTTTATCGCCGGAATCTCCTATGTCTAATGTCTAAGGTATATGAGCGAGAACACCCTTTTCTACCCAAAGCCGTTTCTTAACCTGCTCAACTGCTCTTGTTGATGTATTTGAATCCAATATTTGCATTTCGTATTATACAAATAAATGAATGAGCCCATTCAGACATCACATTATTGTATTTAGGCTCTTTCAATTTTTAAAATTTATTTTTATTGACAAACCACAGTGAATAGAGTTGATATTTAAAGTACCAGCTTGACCCCAGCCATGGCAGTTTCAACTGTTTGTTTCCATTTGTTTGTTCCCTCGTTCACGACCTCTGGGTGTTTCTGATGTCAAGCAGAGAAAGGAAAAAAAATAGAAGAAAAAAAACAGGGGGACGCAAAACACGTGTTAAATAAGTTGAACTGAAACTCTTCAGGTACAACCTTTGTGTGAAAAAAACAGTGGATTAACACCCTGGGATCCTTCAAGAAGCTGCTTGATGAGATTCTGGGATCAATAAGCTACTAACAACCAAACGAGCAAGATGGGCCGAATGGCCTCCTCTTGTTTGTAAACTTTCTTATGTTCTTAAGATTGGTCTTCCACACAAAGATGGTGCAGTAACTAAATGGTTATAAAAAGACCTGTCTTTAAAAGTTTGATCAATGAAGAGGGAGACCACAGTCATCCTGTGTCAAGAACAGTAGTATTTTTTTTCAGCTCAATCCAGCCAAGCTCATGTAACAATCCTCACTAAAGTAAGTCTTTACACAGGGCTACAGTAAATGCAAAAAAACAGAGCATAGCCAGGTTTGATTACAAATCAACAGTGATTAAATTGGTTCTGCTGCAATAGCATGTGAGGCTGCAGTAAATGTTATATAAGCAGTACAGAATGATATTGTGTACCTCAATCATGAACTAATCCAGCATACTAGGTAAGCAATACCAGCAGTAGCAAACAATCTGATAGGGTTACTGCTTTGTTGTTGTTTTGCTTCGTTTCCCATTTGAAGGCATCAGTGCAGTTACATGTCATCTTTGTAAGTGGCTTAAATGGTGGGTATAGATCTGAAGTGTCATGTGTCGAAGCATTACATTTATGGTGCCGAGTTACTTACAGCAAGAAACTGTTTATTCTTTTACAAATCGCAGCCCAACAAAACGGTAAATAGTTTGACACCAAACAAAGTTACATTGAATAAACAGTCTCACAATCTGAATGCTTTCTGCCTTGCTACTGATGTTTAACATTAAAAGAAACAATAAAACACTATATAGAGCAACAGGTAGCTAGCAGTCATACCTATCACACATTTAAATACTGAAATACAAGATGTAATGCTGCAATGTTAAAGCATTTACAAAGATGATCATGGAACGGTTTCATGTTAACAAAACTTCACTTCAATCAAATCAACAGCCACCATACCTTTCTCTTTCTGTGCTCTTTTTTCATTGATTTCTTCATAACTCTGGACTCGTACTCAGCTCTTGGATGGTCCTGTATAAAAGTAGACACTACAAGATTTATGCGCAGCCAAAACATAATACACTGTCAACACACTGAAGTAATGGCAGCACAATTATGGAGTGTGCAATGACTCTGAGCTCATGCAACAATTCCACTGGCTTTTAATATAAAATGCTAAAATAATGCACCCAAGTCATTATAAATCTGTTTTTCCAACTGAACATTTTAAGTGAACGATTACCGGGAATGGATATGCGTAAGATCTGTAGGATTTGTCATTTACCAGTTTTTAAACTTGCACCTCCCTCTTCTAAAAAACAGAATCAATTGACCAAGCTCCTCGATTCAGAGCAGCAAACTAAAACGGTTTCATATTAATGTAAGTTAATAGGTTACTTTTAAAGTTAGGGTAACAGGTTTTTTTTCCCCTTACATTTGACGTTTCAATGTACAGTAGGTGAAAAAGAAAAAGCAAACAAACACCACAATATTACCACCAAAACCCCTTTAACCACAGGAGGTGCGAGGGAGAAGACCTTAGCTGATGACCCTTTATGCAATAGTTTCTGCAGAAAGTGAAGCAGCTAAGCATTGTCAAAATAAGCCCTTAAACTCTCCATTCTGTATATCTTGAACACTATCATCTGATTAGTATTTTTTTTTTTTTATTCATTTGGCTTTTTTTTTTTTTACAAAATGAATAAACACTTTGACAATACTTCTCCACAGGAATACAACGCCGCCCCACTAAATATCGGAAAAAAAGAGGAGAAAAAGGAATGCAGAGGAAAAGACCAAAACTAAATTAAAATAAAACTTAATTGGTGCTGCAAGAATACAAGAAAAATAAAAAGAAACTTGGAAAAAGATGTTGGAAAGCATCAAGACCA
This sequence comes from Acipenser ruthenus, assembly GCF_902713425.1. Taxonomy (NCBI): domain Eukaryota; kingdom Metazoa; phylum Chordata; class Actinopteri; order Acipenseriformes; family Acipenseridae; genus Acipenser; species Acipenser ruthenus. The sequence continues at coordinate 24,064,401 of NC_081215.1, forward strand.
ATAATGGAGAATAGTCCTTGAAGATCCCTTCTGATAGAAAGAGTGGGTTGCAAGCAGCAGGGAAAATCTTATAGGATATGCTTAAGACAAAAAATAAATTAAAACACAGAATAAAAAAGACCAATAAAACCCAAACCTTGACTGCTTCCTTCAGGAAACCACAGCAGAGGAAAAAAAAAAAAAAAAAGAAAATTACTGAATTATCCCACGTTATTATACAGTGTCTGTTAAACATATACATAAAAATAGAAAAAAAAAAGGTAAAGTAAACAGCAGAAAAAAAAAATACTGAACTGAAAACAATAGAAATCAGCAGAAAAAAAGAAGTAAATATCTTATAGTCTGGTTTCCCTTTTTTCTTCCTTTTTTAGGCTTGAAAAATTCTTATTCTCATTTGTTGAGTAATTTATTCCATAAATGTACAGCTTTGTGAATTGGGTCCATGAGATGCTAGTTGTTGCCTTGGCACATGGATCACACAGTTAATTAAAAACACAAAAACTCAGAAACACACTGGGACAGTCTGCTACATATTCACTTTAAACTGGACCGTAATGAAAGGTACAGTGGCATCTTTATGCCATAAGAGACACAAACTAGTTGTTATATAGTCTGCTATTCTCATTGCTGATTTTAAAAAGTTCAATGCAGTAAAAAGTCCATTAAAAACAGAGCTAATGTGAATAAATCTTTAAAATCAGGTTATCAATGTGTTACTGTCATTCGATTTTTGTCCCCCACAATTACTTTTTTCGCCAAATGTTTTTCCCCGCTTAATATATTTATAGGTTGTTTCCCCAATTAATCATGGCTGTTTAATTATCATTAGCAATTAGTTTGTTCAACCACTTCTCCAATTTTACTAAAGCTCTGCATAATTCATTACATCGTTTTGTTCTAACTTGCATGCTCATCAATGTTTAATGTTCTTGTATACAGCTGTCTCATTGGGCTGCACTTATCGGACTGGGGGTTAGATTACCTTCCGACACTAACTTACAAACTTCTTCTTGTAAATTCCTCAAGCTACCTAACACCACCTGAGACATTTAATTGCTTGGAGATCAATAGAAAAGCAAGTTAGAGACTCTACAATACAGAATAGACAAGTTCACCATATCTTATTATTATTATAATTATTATTATTTATTTCTTAGCAGACGCCCTTATCCAGCGACTTACAATTGTTACAAGATATCACATTATTTTTACATACAATTACCCATTTATACAGCTGGGTTTTTACTGGAGCAATCTAGGTAAAGTTCCTTGCTCAAGGGTACAACAGCAGTGTTCTCCACCGGGGATTGAACCCATGACCCTCCGGTCAAGAGTCCAGAGCCCTAACAACTACTCCACACTGCTGCCCATCTTATACCTCACAGTGTTATTAAAGCGATACTTATTTTAATGCACTGCTATATTTATGGTTTTTCTCACATTTTGTGTTTCTCATACTGCATTAAAGTTGTTCACTGTGTATCCTAACACCCACCATACAACAAGTCTCATGCATACAGTGACTCGTATACAGTGCTGCTCACAGCATGACACTTCATACAGCAAATTATTTTGGGACTGACAAGATGTCACAGTACAGTATATGCAGTGTCAGCAATAGTTTTGCCCAGATGATATCTGCAAAGCACCACTCTCTTACAGGCTTTCATTATCATATGATCACTTCAAACAGATGGTTTGGTTTTGACATTTGCATTTTTTTAACTTATAAAAAAACAAACACACACAGAAAAAGCCTGAGTTAGACTATTCATGATCATGTTTTCTCTCTGCAGTCCCTTTAAAACACAAGAAAAGCGAGCAGACATTGTATATCAGCTCAAAGTTGTTTTCTAACTACTGAACATTTTTCTGCAGTACATACATTTGCATGAGAGTTTCCATTTACAAACTGCACACAAATAGAGACTACATTCTAGTCTACCACTGTATAGGTTAACAAATTAATACAAACACTTTCAGGGGAGTATGTGTTTAACTGGATGACAGAAAGTAAAACTAGTCTCTCACCTCCTCTTCCTCGAAGCCTGTCAGATCCCATTTGTAATTGAGCCGCATTTGTCTTCTCTTCCAGTGCTCCATGAACATGGCAGCTAAAAACAATAACATAAGCCTAAATATTTATTAGCAGGTAGAGAGAGGAGATGGGGAGAAGGGGATAGAATTTCCTTAAGATAAAGGACATCAGTTTCATGACACACCGCTTCATACGATGATCTGCTAATGGATTGTTAATTGTTAAGCTAAGGCTTCACTGAACAGAACACAGATACAATCTATATTAGAGCTTCATTAGAATCCTATTTAAGTCAATGGCACCAGCCTTTCTGAAATTCACAGGGAATGGTTGTGCCTTGCTGCCAAGTAGTATAATAATGCTCCTTATGATTTATTGAAAAGGTCCTGTAAACTGTGGAAGAAAGCTAAAATAAAATAACATGTCAACTAAAACAAAAAGAGATGAGTGTTTGGTTTGTTTTAACAGCACACAGGAAGTCTTTACATAAATAAAAAAGTGCCCAGTTTTTATTTGTTCAAAAATCTTAGGTTGTAATATGAAATTGGTTTGCCTTTAAAACTTGAAACGATGTTAAATGACAGATGCATAACCAGGGGGTGGGTACCGACAAGCCGACCATTATGAAAGGAGACACATTTTGTCCTGCGGGCGCTTCAGTGCTTGTTGGTACAGAGGAAAGTTTAAGATTTAAACAGACATTTCAGAATTAACAAGCATTTTTCAGTTTTCAAGCTTTTGGCTTTAAGAGATTCCCACAGACATTAAAAACAAGGGCCTCCCCCTTTACTGATTGCTTCATTAAAAGAGCTTAACTAACAGCTGTTATTGTACATTGGATTGGATTAGAAGGGAGAAAAAAAAATCTAGGATCTAGATCAATGCCTATGGATAAAGGTTCTGCTTCTGTAGGTGCACAATAAATGTTTGAACTTCACATTATCCTGTAACCAAGTAAAAAAAAAAAGCTGAACTTATAACTGGCTGTTGTTGTTTTACCAAAGCAGTCACTTCCTGCCTTCGTTGAGGAGTGTATTTTAGTGCTCTGTGACGATAAACTGGGAAAAGGAATGCATAGAAAAACGTCTGTATGTCCAGCTCCTGTAAAAAGACATTCTTCTGTATCTCTGGGAATGTGCAGAGCTATTGGCAAGACACTGCCTGATTGTTAAACCTGCTGTCAGAGCCTAGCTTGAATGACAATAGGCGTGCTCCATAACTACAAGTGAGTTATTAACCCAGGAAAACTAAAAAAAAAATGTCTCAATGTGAAGTTACCAGCTAAAAAGTGCTGCCCTGAACTTTAACCCAGATAAAAACATGTGTGGGTTAGCAATTATTTAATTTATTAATTTATTTAGAAAAAACAACAACAACAAAAAACAACAAGACTTGATTCTCAAAAAACGCAACTAATGAAGATACCAAACCATAAATAAGCAATCCTTAAATGTAAATATGGCACATATTTCCAATGAACAATGCTTCTTAAACATGAAAAAATGCTGAATATTCACTCCTCTCAACAGGCACTGTATCAATCCCTTGCAGCTGGGGGCATGCTGCTGGAGTGAAAGGAACGGTTTGTGGATGGCAGAAGAAATACCATAACTCCCTAACAGAACTTCAGTAGTTCGGGACAAACACCAATCACAAAATGTTTTAGTACAAATATTTATTGTAGAGAATGCGGAGTATGCGATTTAACAGAAAAGTATGCTGTATATACACATTCATTTGGCATCAAACCTAACTTGGTTTGAGGGTTCGCTGCCTGGCCGACTGGGCGAGGCTGAGACCCCCATTTGATAAAACATAAAAATTGTTATTAAGAAAGGTGGAGATGGGGAGGTGGTGGGTTACGATGAAATCAAAACGCAACTGAGAGATAAGTGAAGAGGGTATTTATAGTGCCAACAATTTAAATTAGCTAATGTGTAAATTGAATGATTCAATTTGGTGATGCGGAGATTGGTGTCTGACCCTCCTCCCGAACTTTAATTATAAATTTCATAAACTGAGAGGCTACCATTTTGAGTTCTGCAACGCTACTTTAAAAACAGAACACTGCTTTAAGTGAATTGCATTGCCAAACCTGGACGATTGCCAAAGTCATTGCCAGCACAGTCTACTTGCAGTGCAAGTGTACAGTAACTTTTCATTAGCCCCCAGGGACAGGGTGCTCCACTGTGGGTTTGGCAAACTTACTCAGATGTCCGATCTAATGCTTCACTGACTCAGTACTAATTCACACATCATTACTAAAGTTAGACGGATCTTAACTGCAACAACTCAATGTGCATGGATTTCATTTTGTTTGGGTACGATATTACATTTAATTCTTGGTTTATATTACTGCAAAGCTTTGTTTGACAGCAAACAATCTGACAGGCTGTCATCAGAATGGAAACAGATCCCGCCAGAGCATTATACTGCAAGATTTTTACAAACCCATAATAGTAATTTGACCTTGGATGTGCTACCAAGATAAAGCTTGTATTCATTACACCTGAACGATTAGTTGTGTGTGTAATAGAAGGGATCTGTCATCATTTTGTCTATTAAAGCAAGACTGTTGCCATGGATGCTACACAATTTCCACTTGGCAACTCTTTGGCCAGCTCAGTTAATCACTGTCGGTAGAAAACAATAAGCATGCCCACAAACCATTCAAACACTAAAAGTCAATAACAAATGATTTACCTATTGATTATAATTACAATTAGTAATACACATGCCTGATGCTATATATAGAGCCTGCAAAGTGTAGGTTCCTTAAGATTCAAAGCCCTTTAACTAATTAATCAACTCTCGCTAAAGCAAACATGAAACACAGGCCACCACTGTTTAGATCAGTGGTTTTCAACCTTTTCATCTCAAGTACCAGTGTTTCCAGCAGGGACCACCAGGTGTACCAGTAACTGTGCAATCTTAAACAGCTGTAAACAGAGACCTAACCCATTACAAACACGCTTCTTTTTTTTAGTCTGCAAGTTATCACTGAAAATGTGATGGCATCATCTAATTTTTGACAAGAGTTAACCATAATCAACAACACAGAGTGGCTGCTTTGGTTCCCCATCAGTAACTTTGAAAGTTCAAAAGACATAATTTGTCATTGTTATGCGATTCAGTGGTACAAACAGACTGATACATTACGATAGTGCGATTGAAGGAAGTATTGTGGTTGAGGAATCACATCATCATAAAGAGTAACTGCCGGTTGCAAGCCTGTCCCGTAACAGTACTGGTACTGGTACCACAGGTTGAAAACCACTGGTTTAGATCATTAAAATAGGCCGGTAGGTGTGCCCAGTGTGGTCTGGGTATTAAACTGCCCACAGAGCACAGAGTTCTAAGGCTTACCCCACAGTGCCATGAAAATGGAGAAGAAGACAGTGGCCGGGTTGTCGAAGAGGTGGCTGGCACGTGCCGTGGCACAGGCGGTGCTGAGCTTCCAGTAGCTGCAGGTTCGATCGCAGAGGGGGCACATTGTGATGTTGATACGACTGTCACACATCTCCATGCTAGGCAGGACAAAAAAAAAGCTTCATTTCAATGTATTCAAAACCTCTTTTACACATTTTATTTTTTTTGACATGGATTTTTAGGTACAGAATTATTTCCCACTTTGTAAATTACGTCAGCTTATCACCACGTTACCTACTTTCACCACGTTACCTACTTTCCCTACTAAAGCTGCTCAACCTGTAAAATTAATTTGTTGGCTTCATACCATTGTTACTCCTTGTAACAGGATAGCAGCAGGAAAGAGACTCAGGCAAAGAAGCTGCAGTTTAAGTGCTAACATGCACTTTAATAAACAAAAATAATACCAAACAAAAGGGCACAAGGGCCAAAATAAAGGTTTAACAAAACACAGAAACGTTTTCAGGCTGGGCATTTGCCTTCGCTGAACAAAAATAAAATACAAAACACAGATTCGCAACACTCACTAACTCCTCTCCCCAAATGATGCCCTCGGCTCTCCTTTTATGTGATGTGGCTGCTCCCAATTAGCACGAATTATTCTATTATTATTATTATTATTATTATTATTTATTTCTTAGCAGACGCCCTTATCCAGGGCGACTTACAATCGCAAGCAAATACAAATACATTCAAGTGTTACAATATAAGTCATACAATAAGAACAAGAAATACAATAATTCTCAAGTGTGACAAATCACAATTCAATAATACAGCAGATAATAGTGAAAGTTACATCAGGATATGATATTTATTAGCACTAGAACCGCCATGGTAGTCAATTTGATGGTTTTCACTTTTAAAATTTAAATTACTCTGCGTGTGTTAAAGACCCGCGGTTGTCTGTTCTTGACTTTTCATAAATACATGTATTAAATACCCTGACGGCATTTGAAAGTCAGAATTGCAAAAATAAAAAAGCTATAAGCACTTCTACCTAGAACCTCCAAAAGACGTCATTTTGACGGCTTATTACAATACCATGCTTTAATTGTTAATATAACCTACAATACTATTTTATATGTATGCAAGCCAGTTTCTCTGAGTTTACAGCAGTATGTATTTGAATAGAATATTGCTCTTGAAGTCTAGATATGTGTTATCCAAATCTATTGTAATCCTATCAATTCCTTAGAGAACTGCCGTCTGGCTGTCTACGTGAGCATATATAGTCTACTGTCTTATAATATTACTATTACAAGAATTTTTCGAGAACTCTTGAGATTTTTGCGTTTTGCTTTGAGAGCAGCTACAGATATAGTTGCCTTGGCATCAGAAATTTGGAACGACTTCATTGAAAATAGCATTGCCTGCTTCAAGCTAAACATAAAACATTATATGGACAAGCAGCTGTTTATGACAAAATCACGGTGTCGCTGGACAAACAAACCTGTCAAATTTGGGATCAAGTTTTGGCTGGCAGCGGACATAGTTATAGTTTTTCATTTTTTGAAGCCATGTGTTATATGCACTAATTTTGAAAATAAAGCCTTTAATGTTTATTTTTTCATTTAAATATGGTGTTTCTGCTATGCAAATGTTAGCTATGATGTTCATGAATACATCTTTTGAGTTGTATCTGAAATGTACCCATCAAAATGACTGCTGCCGGCGGTCCTGGGTAGTAGCATAAACCCGGTGGTTCTAGTGTTAAGGAACAGCCACATTCTCACATGTTTTTGGCAGGGACATGAATTAATCCCATCGCTGCCAACCACCACCAAACACACCAAACACCACAATATTTAAAGGCAGAGCTCTCACTCTGGAACAGTGGAAATCAGTTTGTTTGTGTTATGTACTGCAGAACCCTATCTGCAATCAATTTTTGAAAAATTACACAAACAAACATAAAACATTGGATGCAACTCACTTTCCTGTGCGGTCTGTGTGGTTTAGAGTGGCCCCAGAGCACTTCACTGACAAAATCCCACAAGTGCTTAATTTTGACTGGCAAATGAACCACACTGAAGAATACCCTCCAGTTCCTTCTCAGGAATTTACATGCTCATTACAGTCAACATTAAGAAAGCTGATTTTTTATCCTGGTTTGTATGTTTTCGTGTGTGTGGGGGTCATTTGTAAGAGGTTTTAATGTACAACAAATTATAAATATGTGAATATATTAGAGGTAGGCATTCAAACATTTTAAAGTCGTAACAAAACTAGGTTTAACACCATGGTTACTCTAGGTGAAGTCTCACATTTGTCTTAAAGTCGTCAGCAAAGCAAAAATGCTCAAAAACCCAGATCAGAGAATAAACAATTGAGAGAGAGAGAGAGAGAGAGAGAGAGAGAGAGAGAGAGAGAGAGAGAGAGAGAGAGAGAGAGAGAGAGAGAGAGAGAGAGAAATGCAGTATTATATACTACAAAGGAACTACATTATAAAAGACACAATTGGGACTAAGATGACTTCAACTTACCCATGCATGCTGTGACACCCCCCCCCCCCCCCCCCCCCGGTATTTGCCTCACTGATGCTCTTGTAAAGAGTATTTGTCAAGCCCCAGTTTATAGGTGTGGAAGTATTGTTTACTCACCTAGGGATGTTATCGTCCACAGTAGCACAGCCATAGAGGAAAACAATAATCCCAACCAGGGACGCTGGGATAAGCATCTGTGTGTAAACGCCAAGCCAGGCAAAGTACAGACCAATTTTCTCCCCAAAATATTTTCTAAAAGATAAAGAACATAACAAAGCACATTTAAACTTGCTTTTTAACAAGGTAACATAAAAATACAATACTGTCAATACAGTACTTTTATTGAACAGCTTTAGTGCATGCCGACAGAGTGCAAGTTCAAACTCTCCACTCGGCCCAGTGCCATTTAACATAACATTCAGTGCAGTAGATAAGTGTCCCAATTATTAATCACCACGTTATGATGCACCTTGAAGGTCTTCTTTACAAGGCATGCTCAGCTACTAAAATATTTTACACAGGTAATAAAGCAGCAGGAGTTACAATCAGCTTAGTGACTGAATCAGACTGATCTTTAGTTTGTGCTCTAAAACAAATGGCTATGTGGCCTTTGTTTCCTACCTGATCAAATCAATAGGCTGGTATTTGTAAAAGACACTGTAGCTTGCCCATTCTTCATATAAGAGCTAGAAAAATAATACAAAACAGAGAAATTAGACATGTTACAATGTAGTAAACGTCCTTTAATAATGGAACAAACACACAATCTTTAAATACAGGGATTGTAAGCTATGAATACATTTTAGGTGTCATCATCAACCATTTGTGGATAAATATCATTTACCACAAAAAACTTCTTCCAAACCACAGCATACTGTTTAGGATGGTATTTTAAAGTACTGTATGCCTAGTTATGATTTTCATTTCTAATATGGGCTCTAATTGGGTTCTCACACATCACAGCAAAGAGTTACAGGTCATGGGTTTGATCCACAGACTTAGCAAGTAATAAATGAAGGATCAAATAAGTTTGGCACTCTGCAATATGGCTTGACATTGACCTATTATTATCACCATTATTGTTGGACTTTATAGACTAGAGTCACGTATTGAGCAGTATTCAGTAGAAAATGGCACATGTGCAACTTAATAATATTATGCATGGAAGACCTTTGGACTCTACTACAACAGATGAAAGTTTGTAAATGTCGCTTATCCATCAACCCACTATTCCAATAACCAAGACGGCTATACTGTAAGTGAAGTGCACTGTAAATATAAAAATGATTTCAGTTATTTACCAGGATGAAAAAGCCAACACAGACAAGTGCACTCTATTTATATCTGTGGCAGTGTTAATCTGCACAGGGCAGAACAGTACAGTTGTCTGTTTGATGTCAGAATGCCCCTGCTATTAACACAGGCTAGGAATGTTTCATGATGAATGGAGTTCCCAAGTGCAGAACAGAGAATGACATGGACAGGACACTGAGATTGTTTACTGTAGGTCTACCCCAGTGTCTGCACAAAATTCTGTGCCGGCCATAAATACAGTATATATGGTCCTACGTTACGTCACGTGGACAGGCCTGTGTTGGCAGCTCTGAGAGTTGGCACTTTATCAATCGCTGGTAGTAATGTGATCTTTGCATGTGTGAGCGTGCTATGGTGAAACTCAAGCCCATGTAGACACTCAGATTTCTATTGCAACATCAGAATTAGAAGGTCCCGTCTCTTCAGCACTTCCTTCTCTACAGTTGCAGCCGAAGGGTTTTAGGGTTTGTTATACTGATTCAATCTTAAGGCATGAAGTGAATCATCCACAAGGCTGTATTCTCCAGAAAGACAAGAAACAGTCATTAGTTTGCATGAACCATAGCAAAGTCAGCACAGAGGTTTTTCTTTTGTTCCAAAACTGCCCTATTTAATCTAGCTCCGCATACGAATTTCTAAATGTTTTTGTAAAGACCATGTGGGGTTCGAATGGGCCATTACACCCTATGGATCAAGTCACATCTCAAACCGTCATGTCCTGCAATATTAACAGTCTGGATTTCTGCTAACAACGGACACTATCTAACATAATATAAATTATATTTTGGTGAGCTTTGCTTTGACTATGTTGTATATATTTTGAAAAATGTATCCTATTTTTTGTTGTTTTTTTATTTTTATAATGAACCATAGTTATATTTGATAGTTGTTTATTGTTTGCTGTTTATTGCAAAAAACGAATACAAAAATTGAAACTTGAGCCTGTTTACTTCCTGTAATGGACATCTTAATTGTCTTTGCTGCAGCCAGGCTGAAGTTTACTGTATATCTTTGTTAAAGATCTGTTCACTTTGGATGGTGCTGGGTGTGTTGGATTTTGAGTGTCCCTATGCTGGTCCCACTGGTATTTTATGAGAGGATGCAAGCACTGCCAGGACTAAGAACAAAGGATATTCTGCTGCCAAGTGTAATGAGAAGTGAACATATACAAATTGATTTCTGTTTATTGAAATATTTCAAAAGAAAACTTGAAGTAGACACAAAACAGATCTGCAAATGGGAGATTTTGATCTGGATCCGAATTTCATTGGAGCTCTTAGGCACTACTATTCAAGGATTTCTCCCATTAACCAAGTCAAACCTGAAGACACAGGCATGCAATCAGGCTGAAGGAATACAGAAACGGCTTGCTTCCACTGTACCTCATTAAGAGATTTCCTTCACATTTGTAAACACTTGTCAAGCCCCTGTGATTTAAAGCCTGAAGCACTGTGCACAGTGTCCCTTCACCGACTATTCAAAGAAGGATGTGGGAACTATCTCAAACACACAAAATCTGCAACATGCCTTGAGCTAAGCACAGCGTGAAAAGTTAAAACAGTTTAAAACAAACGGCCACTCCCAACTCTGTACAATCCAAGGACAAAAATAAAATGAAATCATAGTCCAAAAGATAAATGAAGACCAGTGCAGGTCATAACATTTTTAGCCTCAAGATTGGGTTCTGCATAGCTTGTAAACAGAATAAACTTAGCAAGACAATAGATGTGTTCTTACCTTTCTGTCGTTAGGCTCTGCATTTTCACTTTCACAATCACCCTGCAAAGAACAATAAAATTAGTTATTAAGCAAACTAATAAACAGAAATATTTCATACAGTAGCTATTATTATTTATTTCTTAGCAGACGCCCTTATCCAGGGCGACTTACAATTGTTACAAGATATCACATTATTTTTACATACAATTACCCATTTATACAGTTGGGTTTTTACTGGAGCAATCTAGGTAAAGTACCTTGCTCAAGGGTACAGCAGCAGTGTCCCCTACCAGGAATTGAACCCACGACCCTCCGGTCAAGAGTCCAGAGCCCTAACCACTACTCCACACTGCTGAGCTATAATACCCCTCACATGATGGCAGTAACTAAGTGACATTTCAGATTCTTTTTTTTCACTATAAATACAATAAATCAACAACATTTCAGATCATTAATATTTAACTCTCTATGTGTAACTTGCTACGAAACAAAAATCTCAAACTCAAAATGAATTCACAAACTAGAAAACCTAAATCACAACACTACACTTACCCAGTCAATTTCCTTTATCTTTAAAATAATGCACTAAACGCTGTTAAAAAAAAATCTGAATCAGAAGCGGTTAAAAAGTAACTTACATCATGTAAAGGATAGGCTGCATTATAAACTCCATTGGCAAGCAGGTTGGTAATCCCTGTAGAAAGACAAAAGGATTTGAAACATTTCTATATAGAGCGTTGATAAAGTAACTTCAACTTGGAGATGTAAAGCTACTACTATAACATAGATTTGGGGGCAGTTATAATGCATATTGCCTTATAAAACAGACCTATATCTTTATATATTGATGGTCTATTCAAAAGAGAGGTTCCCTGTAGCCATGATGCTGCCGGCTGCTGTTGGTTGATAATGCTGAGCTTGTATTTCAGAAGGCCACAAGGCTATGACATTGCACTGAACAGTTCTCTATTTTGACCCTCGTTAATACAAGCTTATGCGGTGTGATCTGTTTGTTTTCATTCCATAGCTGATTAATGTGAAGGTGAAAAATAAAAAGTAAATCAATCCTGATTATTTTGACAAAGACAGCAACAGTAAGTACTGTAATGATGTTGTTCGAAACACAACACGGTGCTTGCTGTAAAAAATCGCACATGTTTGAAAGAGTCTTACCCATGCTGTATTTGGCTTTAGTACACGCTATCCTCTTCAGTATTTCATAAACCTAACAGAGACAGGGACAAAAGGTGTCACTTTCATTGGCGGTCACTTCATTTTTCCATGTAAAGCTCTATCCTGCTTGTTTTTTTTGGTTTTTTTTGCAGACAAAGGCAAAAAATGGCGTACACCAATTGTAATATTCACAATAAATAATGCAACAGATAGCGCTAGTCTATGTTTCTCAGCTACTTTCCAATCCTCGTATCCTGTTTTCTTAAAATAACGAAAACTGCTGTATGGACAGAATGCAGAAAGCTAGGCTGTAATACCAGAGGAAACAGTACCTCAGGAGAGCTGAGCAACATTCATTCCAGTGGTGTGACTGCAGAAGCATTTTTTTGCTGTTCATTTTTAAACATACCCAGCACTGCAGCCCAATGGGTAACACTATATTAAATGTATCCATATTGACTCCGATACAAATCACAGTAAACTTTGGGAAGGCTTAAATATAACTGACTGGCCTTTAAAAAAAAAAAAAGAAAGCTCTTTTTTATTTTATTTTTTTATAAGTAATTGTTCTTTAGCTAATAGAAGCCAATTAAAAGCCAGAGGGGAGAGCCAAGTGATTAAGCAACACCTTTTAATGTTGGTTTTCCTGTTGAACTTCAACCCCAAAGTATAACCTTAGGAATGGGCATGCAGTCCTAGACACTGGATACTTACTATTGTACTTCTTGTTTTACTGTCAAAAAAGGAATCTTTGTCTGATAAATCAAACCTGTTGAAGAAATGAATAATGAGGAATATGGTTAACTTTGGTCCTGTAACAATGAACTTTGTGTTGATCACAAACAATCACAATACTATTGTTATGTTTATTTTACATATATTAAAATAGGGATAAAATCGGTACAAAATAGTTTTTAATTGAAACATTGGTAAAAATATGTGGAATATGATGAGTAGCAGTTCTGGTTTCTGATTAATAATGTCCCTGGCATGTATGATGAAGCAGAATCTGTGCAAGTCGAAGCCAAATTTGCCCAAGTTAGCTGATACTTTATGAACGTCTGGGCAATCGCTGTGCTGACGGAAATAGTATCTACAGAAGGTATGAACATGACATCAGTACAAAACAAGCCAGGTGTATTCGCCTTGAAATCATAAAAAAAAGAAAATTGAAAAAAAAAAACTAAAGCATCACCATTTTCTGTGAAATATTTATGATTAAGATTGTTGGCGTTAGGCAGTGTTTTACTACAGACAGTACTGTTGCATGAAGTCACCAATACATACCTCTCTGCAATAAACAGTGGCTGTCCAGCAAATCACAGCGCTCTGACAAACTCATTAACACAGTCATTCTGTGCTTTCTTTTTATTAAAGCACGTGAAAAAGCAGGATAAATGGATTGCTTGTCTCTCGGTTCACTTCATTGTTTTAGTTTAATGTGTCGTTTATTTTTCAGTATGTTCTTTTATTGTCAGCACGAACATGTACTTCAATGCAGCAGTATTTGCAGCGCTATGCATCCTCTGCCTCATCTGACCCACTTCTGCAATTTTTGCTTTTTGCATACTTTGAAACAGTTTTCTTTTGAATATTCATAAACTGATTTACGTTTTCTCTCCATTCCTCATCCACTAAAAATATTAAATTTTCGTGTAAGTATTTCAAAATAGGTTTTGATCAAGCTAGTAGCTACTACGCCCAGCAATCGCCACAATAATCAGACTTTGATTGGCCAACATAATCAGGTGATAATCTGTTTGTGAAGTGACAGAGAACCACTTTTGAATGTTATTTGATCATCTACACATCTGCTGTATCCTAGAATACACAGTGTAGTGCTGCTTATTACAATGTCGGAGTCAAAATAAAACAGCATTTTAATCAAAATATTGTGGATTTCCAAGAAAGTAGTACCGGGAAAATACTGAATAATAGACAAAAATCGGGTATAAATCAGTAAAAATCGGCGTCCAGTTATAAAGAAATTCTGTAATTGTTCGGTGAAATTCGGAATAAACCGGAAACGTGGAACACTATATATATAACACATTAAAAGAGGTAAGTTAATCAAGACACAATTGCAGAGATATAAAGGGTGGACAAAAAAATAAGACCACTCTCATAATACTATCAATAAGGTGTTGTTGTGCAAACATGGCCAAGCCAGAAGGCACTTCTAAACCCGGATCCAAGAGTTTACATACAGAGGCAAACATACCGCTTCAATCAAACAGAATAAGTGTATAATTCACTTACAAGTGCTGCTTTTCTCTTGAGAAAGGATAGGAGAGGTGCTTCACTGAGGATATTCTTTTTTCTTCCAAGTTGGGATGAAGTGGTTCTGTTATTTTATGAATAAAGGTGTTGATTTTCTCCACAAAGTTATTGCCGTGGTTAACCTCATACACCTGAGAAAATTGCACAATTTTACAAAAAACGAAACGAAAAAACAACAAAATTGTATAATGAATTCCATCACCTGGCTTAACATTAAAACCATAAAGATGCAACCTACCTTTTTGGTTGGCATTTTGAGCTTCATAAACTCTGCCTCTCTACAGAGCACATTCCAAGGAGCGTGTATTTTCACAAATCCTATCCCGTAGGTTTTTGTCTGAAAAACAGAGATTAGATTACTACTGTGAAAGCCATCTTTAATTTGTACTGAAGAGTTAGGCTACTGATCCTGTAATATATAGGCCTACATTATTAAATGACCTATGCTATGTCCTATCTATCAATGCGGATCACTGCAATAAGCTCCAATTTACTTTCTTTTTTGTATTGTATTATTTTCTATACAGCCCTGCTACTTTTCTTAACCCTTTCATTGTGATAATGAGGCAGTTCAGTAACTGAAGCATACTGTACAAAAAAAAAAAAAAAAAAAAAAACTCATTAGCACATTCCTGGCCTTGTTTTTAATTCCATATATTTACAACCGAGCAAAGCTTTGCTGAAAATAATATTTTGCATCCATGTATAGTTGGCTGATGCATTACGGTTTGTTAAAAATAATCTCTGCACAATTATATGAAATATATCAAATAAATACCAACTCGGTTGAATTGCAAGTCTAGTTTTGGTACAGTATTCTAGAACTGAAGTGTATCCGAGACCTTGTGTAAAGATCACAAAGCACAAGAGATTACAGGCAGACAATGTTTTCTTATGCAATTCAATTTATGAGGTTATTTGTGATGCTGTGACGTGTATTTAAATAACTCTAATGCATTTAAAACCAAGAATGTGCAGAATGCTGAGTGTATAAACACTGCAAACTTGGGAATGTCCTACATTTGATGGGATAATTATGGAATGTTTTGGTAACTAAGCTTGAATTATCTAACCTTTGGTCTTGTGTCTGGAAAATGAATTTATGTTACAGGGCAATTCTTTTCTGCAATCATTTAATAAATCAGGATAGTTTGTGGAGTATAGTTTGGACATCAAATAGTCTAAATCTAAAACAAAAAACATTTCAAGAATCCTAAATACAACCTTTTGAACTCTTACAGTCTTCTTTTTTTTCATAGAGAAGTTTTGTGTTTTTAGATTTAGTGAATATTACACCAAAACAGCTAATAATGCCAATTTTGGACACAAGAGTTCAATGGTATATAGGTCATTATTAACTCAAAAGGACCACCAATGACTTGCAACATCAAAGCTCTCCAGATCATTTCCCACAACTTAACATAATGCTTCTGATTGCTGTTGTCATAACCTGGAAACTGAAATAATATCAACAGTGGTACTTTAGTAGAAAAATGGCCGATATATCATTCTACATGAACACTACTCGACAGTTTTTGAACAGTGCCAACTGTCAGCCAAATCATAAGGTTTGGAACATTTTAATGAAACATTATTCCATACGTGAAAACAAATTAACTTGTCATACCATATATTAGTAAAGCTGTGTAAATGTTATGTTATACTGTACTTAAGCCCCGAAATAGCACAGCACTTGCGAAGACTACAACTTTTTCACAGCAAAAAAAAAAAATCTGATTTCTTACATGTGAGATGTATGGAATAATAGGGTTATTCCACCAATACTTTTTTTCCCAAAAAAGTGGAGCTTGCCCCATGTTCAAAAAGGGCCATTCTATTGTATTTTTGTCCCCCCCCATCTTTTTTCAATACTAAAAAATACCATGGAATGACCCAAACATATTTAGTCTTGAATGGGAAACTGTCAGGCCTGGCAGAATAACTATTTGATATAAACAAACTCAACAAAACTACAAACATTTAACCACAACTACTACTGCCAGGAAGTAATGAATAACAGTAAATATTTATCTTACCCTGATGTACAATGACACAGCGATACTGTTATTCACCAAAATGACTCTAAATAATGAACATAGAGACACATAAAACCAGATGCTGTTTCCAGGAAAATAGGTATATGGTTATAAAATGCGATCACCTTTTTGAGAAGGAATGTTTTTCACATTACAATATCTGTGTAAAGAAACCCTTCCATATAATTTAGCCTGTAATATTACTAAAAAAAACTTAAAAAAAAAAACAGAAACAAGCCGCTTGGCCGACATGTCTGCTTGTTCTCTTTAAAGCACTGATATGTAATCTCGTTATGCACTCCAGTCATTATCTGAACGAGTCATTTGTTTACACTTGCTAAGAAGAAGGAGAAGAAGAACAACAACAACAAGACACAAAGCAACTGCAATGAAAATGCCCCTCTGATTAAACAATCGGCTGCAGTCACTTGGCTACTCCTACCAGTGTTTGATTCCTCGGACAGCCGTGCTCAGAATCTGCGTCTCTGCAGGACTGCAGAGCCAGAAAGCAAAGTCAGAGATGGAAGTAATAGCAAGAAACAATACAGAAAAAACAAACATGTGAAAGGTCCTGCATAGGAGGCAAACAGCCCATTGTTTTTCTTTTTATGACACATTTTTATACCAGGCAAGATTATTATTTTTTTTTAAATCTATAGCTCAATGCCTCTTTCAGTGTGTAGCAAACATTCCACAGCTAAAACGATTAATAAGTGTGATATTGTAACACTCATTCAAACCCCTCTAGTAAAACCAAGATTATATTGTCAGGTATGTTGGTACACACAAACATGTACACAAAGAGAACTGCTAACCTCTTTTGGTAAATTTACAGTACCATGTACTTGACATGATACAACACTAGCAAGGTTCCAGGCCTCTTTGTTCTTTGAAAAGACAGCACCTCTATGGCACTAGAAGGGGATGGGATTCAGAAAAAGAAAAATGTGCTTACTTGTTCTATGAATACTACATTCCCTCATACCAGCACTGCGAACAGGACAATACAGAACACAAAAGGACTGCACAGGTATTGGGTGTATATACTCCACCTAAGCGCAAATGAGGTCACAATCGTGTTGGCTTGTTTTTGTGTTCTTGTGGCATTAGCTTTAGCCATTTTTATTCAGATGTTTACAAATATGTTATAAAAGCTATCTTATAAGAAGAAATCAATGATACTACACTATTTTAAGATTTCAACAGCAGTTGGCAATGGAAGCCAATAGTGTCATGTACTGTAAAAACAGAGGGCAGGTACAGGGTTAGTCACAGAGTAATTTTCAGTTTCAAGTGGACAAATATACCAGAGGATGTACCAGAAGCTTTTCAAATTCCTTAAATCCCTGTTGACAAGTTTGCGGGCAGCCTGTAGTATGATGGGAAAAGATAACAATTTACCAAGAACAGGATTCCTTCACTAGTACTGTCTACTGCATATTCATAAGATCCTAATCATACAACATGCCATTGCACAGTAGTTTGTTAACTAATAAACAGTTAATACATACATGATTACCACTGGCTTCATGTTGTCAACATATAATTTACACCTGCCATTACAGCATCTGAACTCATACTTAAGAAGGTCTGAAGCCACAAAAGTATCTCTAGAGTGATCTCGTAAATATCAACTTTCAACAATTTTAAGTTTGGCTTGTTTGAACCAAAGCCATTCATGGCATCCTTACCATGTTATTACAGTCACAAAGACTCATGCCAGTGGGGGGCTGGCCATTTTAACATCCCCAGGGATGCTCCTACCTAGAACTGCAGAGGGTGGGACTGTTCTACGCTAAGCACAATAGGCCTTTTTGAACAAATGATTGGGCATTGACAGATATGTTGTTGTGCTTTGCTGCCATAGAGATGAATACAACCCATATTAAAAGTCATAGAAGGTGAGCCTAGCTGATAGTAAGAAAAGAGAATATATAGCACAGGCTGCGGTACCCAAACTGTTGTTTTCAATAGTGGCTGCTGTCTTTAAACTCAGCATAATTCTGACAGGGGCCTTTATGCAAAAAGGAAACAAAAAACGACCATCATTAGCAACGGCAATGCATCCGATTCCAGCCACAAATCTGAGCACAATCGCTGTGCTTCGTTAAACTTTTTATGAACAGAAAATGCCATGAAGGAATATGGTCTGGTTACACAATTTTGCTAAATGCATGTTAAGAATGTTTACAGAAGCCACACTTTGTTGTCCATTCACTTGGGACACACGGAAATTCCTGTAGTTTCAGTTTCTTTAAATTTAAAGGCCATTTAAGTTGATTAAACTTAAAAAATAGTACTCCAATATCCGGCTACAAAACCACCATTAATGATGATTAGGAAAGCTCTATGAAACCTCAAGAGTGCATGCATTAGGTACTGGCTCATGTCAGCAAACACATTTAAATGTGATCACATACATGTAGTCAGCATTAAACCACATTGTGTTCAATAAGGGCTGCCTTCACATCAGCCTGCATAGTGCTTTGCTGGTTACATAATGAATATACCTTTTAAGTTTCCTACACTTCCGTAGAAATGATTCCAGATGCTAATTAGTTCAATTAAATCTCTCCTGTAAACAAATTGAGTCATATCAACATGTGCTCCAATGATCTGAAGATCTAATATGGAAAGTCTGACGAATTAACCTCATTTAAATATAGTTCACAAGATATAAAATTAGGATTAATCATCAAAATGCTTATACCCCTCCCTTTCTGTAAAAAAGACCACCTGTGTTGCATAGTTGACATATAAAACTGAGCTTTATACATACATTGTAGTTCATGGCGTAGGCTATTTAAAATGTACTAATTGTATTCATGTTAAGAAAAAATAGCGCTTGAGCACTTTTAGTTATTGCTGGGACAAATATCCGAATATTTGAACGAATATTTCTTGACATGTGTTCGGATACAAAAATCGGATGTTCGTATTTGCTAGAAATTACCAAAATACCTTGCACTTATTTACTGCCTCACCAGAAGTTGCGCGACAGTTTAAAAAATGTATCCTCTGCCCTATAGCTTGGAGATAACCGGTTCGAATCCAAGCTATGCCACAGCTGACCGTGGACAGGAGTTCCCAGGGGGCGGCACACAGCTGGCCAAGCGCTGCCCAGGCAGGGTAGGGTTTAGATCGGCTGGGGAGTCCTTGGCTCACTTTACACCAGCGACCCCTGTGGCTGGCCGGGCACCTGCAAGCCGGCCTGTACGCAATTCAGAACTGCGAAATCCGACACTGTAAGTTCTGAATATGGCTGCACGGCGGGCTTCTAGAGCAAAAAAAAAAAAAAGCGGACGGCTGACTGCACACGTTTCGGAGGACACAAGTGCTCGTCTTCGTCTCTCCCAAGTTAGTTTGGGGGTTGCAGCGGTGAGCCAAATTGGGAGAAAAATTGGAAAATGAATAAAAATAATTGTTAAAAAAACAAAACAAAAGTACCCTCTGATCATTATTAAATTATTAACCAAGTTAAAAACTGAAACAAGGGCAAAATGTGTCCGTGTAACTTACGCTTAAAGCAAACCAGGCCAGTGAAACATGTAAGAGTTATTTACAGTACTGGGGTTGTTTTGCTATAAGTGAAGATACTGGAATCAGTCTGCAGGTGTTCAATCACAGTTTGTTATTGTTTGAAGACCTGTGAAACAAGTTAATGGTCAAGTTGGCAAAGTGATTTAAAATGTAGAAGTTAATAACACCCATGAGGCCTCACTAGAGCTCTCAGAATTATGTCTAATTCCAAGTATATCTGGTACACCAGAGTGTAACCATTAATATGTCCCCCTGCAACACTTTTGCTTTAGTGGATGAACAAAATACATTTCCAAATCCCATAGGAAATTCCCAGGCATTAAATAATGCTTCATTGATTCCATCACAGTTCCACTGACTGCTCGTAACCTCATAATGCGAGTTTCACATGGAATAGATCAACATTAATGGGAAAACTTTCACACCATTCATAGAAATCTAAAAGAAATAACATTCGGGTTACCTGCCCTGGTGAAGGAAAGATCAAAAAGTTGTATCATCATTAACTGACTAGATGGAAAGCAGATTAGAGATGGGATTTTGTGAGAGACAGCATGAAAGTTAATAAAGCTGATGTATAATCCCCGAGCCACTAACTAAGACAAGCTGAAAGGTTATGGTACTCTGGGACCAATCATCCGGCTAATAAAATGGTTTTGAACCAAACAGGGAGGATGAAATTGCATCTGATAACCAAATGCTCAATCTTGAGTTTCTACAGAAAAGCTCCAGAAAGTAGCACACCAAGCAACAGAAAGCACCACTAGATACACAAGAGGACTCCAATTTCTACACTGCTATACTGTGAACATCAAATCCATATGACACTGACACTATGATGTGTTGGGAAATATCGCTGTCAGGTGATAGCTTTGCCACCATCAGCACTGCGCAAGCAATAAGCTAGCGTTTCATTGTGTCAGAATGTGTCTTGTGCCCACACATGCAAAGATGCAATTAAGTATTAATGCAAACACAGGCTCAGCACATATTATTTGATTAAAATACTCACTGTTTAATTTTTGTGCATGGACAATTTTTTTTAGAAACCTGGATGCCTTGATCATACTTGACCCAACACCCTTTAAATCTGCAAAACTCTTCCTATGTGTTTTGATAATTTGTCTCCATGCATGCCTTCTTAATTCTTACCAGACCTTAACTCAACAGGAGAATAACAAGATACATTTCCCTATCTCATTCAGAGAAATAATTCCAGTTTTGCGCCTACATGTTCTAAAGCCATGGAAACTTAATACAAGGAGAAACATGTATCCAAAGATGGCATGGCAGCTGCATTAGAATGTTAAACTTCTGCAAAGTGATTAAAAATTAATCATATACTGTATTTTTATATCTTTGATCCCTAATCTCTTCTCATGACATCACACTATTCAGAAATCTGAACAATTTAGTGCATCCCTGATATTATGAAACAGATAAGATTAGCTAATTTAGCTCATGTCTATCAGCAAGCTATTAAGTAAGGGCACTGTATATACAATACATCTTTTGTCTGCTTTTTATTGTTGTGGTGACAGCAAACAAGCTGACCTCGGCTCAAAGAAAAAAATGCGCTGATCATCACCCCATTGCAAAAAGCAGACCGTTCACTTTGTTGGCTCTTGTGGAATTATAAAGGATACATCCCATATTTCTAAAAGTGGTATAAAATGAAGAAAGCAAAACATATTTACATCCTCGTCCTTCTCCAGTTCTAGACCAGCCTCCAAGAGGTTGCCTTCAAACTCTTCCCTGCGGAATCGCTTGTCATCCTCGTGGTAATCCATACTAAGGTCCTGCTCTCCAATCTCAGGGTCGTTTTTCTTCATTGGGAGAGGCTGGTCTTTCTTGGTGGAACTTTTAGAGGCATTGTCTCCGTGGCGCGTTGGCTGCTTTCTGAAGGCCCCGGATTTTTTGATGTGGTAGGTAAGAATGTAATCCACCCTCCTGCTGCCATCTTGGAAGTACAAGCCTTGTTGGCAGCTGGAGTCCTGTTCAGGAACCAGAGAGTTTAAAATCTGTGGGAGGCAGGAGGAGAAAAATAAAGTAAATGCAAATCTTGCAGAACAAGTTTGTTAACTATATACAGAAATGTTAACATTTCTGTATTTTTTTTTATTTTTTATGTAGGCTTCAAAACGGTGTGACTGAATTCCACCCCCGATTTTTCAACCCAGTAAAACACAGGACTCTGACCATTTTCAAATTTTACACTTTTCCACAATAAACCGTGTCACATGGAATGCCTGCACTATCTCAGTTTTGACATGGAACTGACTTTTTTTTTTTTTTTTTTTTTTTTACACATTTGCAGCTGAAAACGCATACTTGACCAGCAAGAGTTACTGCAGGGCTTAGGTAAATTTGACACCAAAGGCAATGCATTCGAATTTCATTAGAGGTTTATTAATATAATATTCATACTTCCAAGGCCCAAAAATAAATAAATAAATAAATAAATAAAACAATATTTGGAGGCATTTAATGAATACATAAAAGTTTATTTTATTTCCAGTTTCGTGGTATTATTATCGCGTAAAGTGAACAAAATAGGGAGTTCAATTGCCTTTATGGTTATAATGATTTCCTTTATTTATTGAATAATATTACTTAATTTTAGAGAAGGTACCTATTGTTTTTATGCTCTTCGGAAAATACGGTTAATAAAACTGAGAGAAAGGCTTCTATGATGCCATAATGTCCAAGCACAACGCTTGTGTTAGTGTTATACATGTCTACACACTGCTACCCGGTTGAACACTAGGTAGATTACATTTTCGCAGACTCCATCATAACAGAGATATTTTAACCCACGCTTAACATTTATTTAATAATTTCACTATTTAGTTCCGTGGCTTTAGATGTACCGTTATCAAGTTGGTACTTGTAAAGTTATACCAGGCTATCTCGCCCCATGTGACTCCGTTAACATTAATTATAAAGATTTTTGTATTTATCTGCATAAATTACTCGTTTTTATACTTCAGCACAACATAGCCTACAATATAAAATCTGTCTTTATATGGGTTATCAACCAAAACTCATATTAAATTACACAAACCAATATATTTGAGTGTTTCGCTGTTTAAAAAAAAAAAAAAAAAAAAAAAAAAACATGATATGGGTGGTCAAATAGTGCGTGTAGATAGGTAACAAACTGATACATAAAAAATGCAAATACCTGCACGCTTTGATCAAAACCACGTTTTATTAATACTAGTATTATAACGGTGTTTTCTTACAAAGACTTCTAATCGGCATAACTTTCAAAGTTAAGCTTAAACTTTACATGCATTACTTACATTAAACTTTCCATGAAAAACAACATCCCTTAATAAATCTTTGTGTTTGGACGCTGGGTGAACAGAAATCCCAAAGCTTTCAGGTGCAACGGTTGCCATGTCTTCCCATCACCGGGGCGGTTCATGGAAATTAAAACATGACCCCTTTCTCTTCTAGAGATCTATCAAATCGTCACCGAGCAGCTTGGACTCTCCCTACTGTACAGCGTGCGTTACTTGAGACGGTAAAACCAGGAGCTAATATTAGACAGTAATATAAAGTCGCAATCTAAACTCTTGAAGAGTTCAGTCTCAGTCATGCTGTGGTTTTCCTCCGCCCTGTCATTTTGCGAGACACTGGCCATACAGAAAATCTGTTTTCTCATAGATCTACCAACAACTGTAAAATGCATTTACAGCACAACAACAGAGTTTTCTTAAAACAGTAAATTAACCCTTTGCCCAAGTGCAATATTTACAGGACTTTCTAAAAATGTAAATTAATATTAAACCAGTTTATTTTAAGGGATATTTTCCTATTTTTTTTGTACTATATACCTACGCTTCTTAAACTTTAACCAACTTTAACCAATTTTTTACAGTTTGTTTTTGTTCAGTAACTTGCCTTGACTCTACTTGGTTTCCAGTTGCCTTTCAATTTGAAGACGACCACCAATGACATTATGTATGGGATATGCCTGCCCATTGGGTAGGTATTGCTGAGCTCTCTATACCAGAGCTGCCGATAGGTCCCTTCCTAGGATGACGCACTCAGCCCCGCCCACCGAGGGATTATAGCCATACCCTGAAAGCCATTTCATGTACTGTAAATGATGGTACGGTAAGAACTCTGTGACTAGCTGAGCATGTTGATAGAAAAGAGCTTCTGAGTCGTGTTGTCTTTCCCTTGCATTCATGCTGAAAGCCGTCTTACCGCTTTCCTGGAATCACCAACTCTCTAATTTGAGTCTCTTCTTCTTCCGTCTTTCAGCAGCCTCCTCGCTTGCATTGTAGGCTCCTCTGCTTTTTACTGTCTGTCGTGTGTGAGCGACTGCCTGTGCGGTCACCCCGTGATTGGTTGTCTATTTCTTTCTTAGGAGCTGTAGTGGGCCTTGTTGTTTGGCTGCCGCTGCACGTCCCTTGTCTCTTGATAGACCTCCACCGGGCTCTGTTGCTTCATCCCGCTGTAGAGTAGACCTCGCCGGCTGTGTAGGCCGCCCACCTCGGTGAGTCGGGCCTTGTAAACAAACAACAGAGAGTTCTCTCCCATCGGTTTCTACCATGTTTTTGCTGTCTGCCTTCAACTCGCCCACCGCAGCTTTGGCCCTTGTGTTTCCCTGGTGCATGCTACGCACTGACCAGGTGTGTGACCACGTGGTTGGGAAGGCACCGTTGCATAGCTGCCCGTCAGTGCTTCGGTACCTTGGTGCACGCATAGCCCTTGGTACTCGGTGCGTATGGTGCTCGGTACGCACGGTGCTCGGTGCCCACTGCTACAGCACTAGTGCACGAATGCACGGTGCTGCACGGTACACAGGCTTCTCAATTGTTTCTTAAAAGAAAGGAGGTTCCAGATGCTGACTCACTGTCACATTCTCTAGTCAGTCCAGCCAGGTGACTGGTTCACCACCGTGGACTTACAGGATGCGTACTTTCACGTTGCCATTCGTCCAGAGCACAGGAAGTATCTCCGAAGCGTTTACGAGTTCGCTGTGCTGCCATTCGGCCTCACTGTCCGATATTTGTACTTCGGCTAGCTGGGCTATGCTGCATACTTTCTCCAGGTTCTACTGCCTTAATGTGGTAGACCCTGCCCTGCCTTCATTAGGCACGAGGGTCCTTGAGGGTGTAAGCTCACACCGCTAACCCTTGGGTTATGCGGTTCTGATGCGTCCCTCATATGCTGCCATTCTTTCTCCCTCGCGATGGCATACATTATCCCATACATAATGTCATTGGTGGTCGTCTTCGAATTGAAAGGGAACATTAGGTTACTTACCGTAACCCCGGTTCCCTGAAAGAGAAGACGACCGCCAACCACGAGGTCGCATTGGTCGCCCTCACAGATCCAATGAAAAAACAGAAATGGCTTCCTCAGGATGACAGTTTTAATCCCTCGGTGGGCGGGACCAAGTGCGTCATCCCAGGAAGGGGCCTATCCGCAGCTCTGGTATAGAGAGCTCAGCAATACCTACCCAATGGGCAGGCATATCCCATACATAATGTCATTGGTGGTTGTCTTCTCTTTCAGGGAACCAGGGTTACGGTAAGTAACCTAATGTTCTGTAATAAACTAAAAGTTTCTTAAGTTCTTTTTAGAACAGGTTTCTACTTTGTTTGATAATAATCTTCCCAATGGAAATTTGTGTCCAAACATTCCTCTGGCGTGTGCAATCGCAGAACAAAGAGTTCTTATCTTGATTGCTTTCCCCTTGTTTATATACTGTACACAATACTGAGTACAGATTACTTTTTACAACCCAGAGGTCAATATTATACTGGCTATCATAACACAGTACTGAAGAATACAGTTTACTAAGCATACCTTTAAAGGAGTCATTAAGGCCCGTTTTCATCCGACAATAAAAAAAAACACAAAAACAAAACCTTAGCTATACAGTGTTAAGTATGGAAAAGCAATGTGTAAATATACGTGGTCTGAAATGAGGTATAATGAAAATATCTGTGCAGGGTAAAATGTGGGGCTTATTTTATTTAAAAAGGAATAGTCCATTGATAATATAGTACACTTGTTGGACACCATATTCAGGTGCATTGTGCTTGCTACAGCCTAGACTAGGTCAGGATGAAACCCAATCTGATCCTTGTTTCACTCATACTTACCAATGTTCTTACTTACTCCTTTACTTCTGAAGCAGTACTGTGTGAACATGGCTTTGAGGAATGCACCACATGCGTTTCCACTTTCTACTAAAACAGCTTACATTTCTGTATGTTTCGACTTGTAAATACAGTGAAACAAAAATATGCCTTTAATGTCATGCTTTTATCATTTTCATTGTCAAACAGACAGATGTTAAAGCAAATGGTTCATAGCCTATGGGGACAAGGTCTAAATCAACAGTTATTTTCTGATAATAATCTTTACAAATGAGAACCAAGGTTGACAGATGACCTAAACATCATAACCTTACTGTAGTCTGAATACCCTCATGCAAACACAGACAGCGGAAACACACATGGGTGTGTTTGATAAATGATAACCTATGAATTTTACATTGTTTATTAGAGCATTTTAGAGGGTTTTTAAAGCAGTTTTCGGCATTTCAATACTAATCGTTGTTTTGGCAGGCAGAGAAAGTTTAATATAAAAAAGCTGACAAGGATAATAAAAAAAGTTTTCTACAGTACCAGTTGCTGAATTGAAACTAATAATATTAAGCAAACTAATTAATGATGCAATAAGTAGAAGCCATTCAGAATGCCAATTATCTGACACTGCGATTTAGCAGGCTTGTTCTCTGTAGGGAAGAATTGCTGCTTGTTATTGTGCATGCCACAAAGCACTTTGCAGGTCTGTTGCCCTATAGTTTTCAGGAAAAGCTCCATGTGTTCTTTATTAATGATTTGGTGAGAAGGTATGTTAGAATTCTTGTCCCTTAAGACCCTTACCAGTGTGGTATGAACATGGTCAGGTGTAGGAGAATGTGATGACACTTTAACTTATTTACTTAGACTAACAATGTTTTTATTTTTTGGGGGTGTGTGTGGGGGGGGGGGGCGGAGGTGGTTAACACCACCTAAATCTATTCTTCAGCTCTAGTCGCCAGCCATTTGCAATGCAAAAGCAAACCATTGGAGGTGTTCACTAGATGGCGCTGGCTCTTACTTTATAAAGACACTGGCTGATCTACCCTATGCTACATATGTCTATGACTGTAACTAGAACTGAGGAGCAGCTTCTGACCTCAGTCCAAAGCACCTCAGCACATAGTATATAAAAAAGACAACAACATATTAGGGTATTTGTAATAAGAACTACTCAAAATGAAAACAAACATCAGAAGAGGTAAATGGGCAGTACTTTTTCATTATTATCCACAGCAAGGTCCACAATTCACAAATATATATATATATATATATATATATATATATATACAGTGTATTTATAGTTTGGTACCTGACTGTGCTTGAAAATAAATACATAAATAATGTTCAGAATAACTACTGCTGCACAGTAGGCCTAACATTTGCATATTATTGTTTTAAATATTTTAAAGACATGGCACCTTGAGCTCTAGGTTGCCATCATTTCAAACCATATCAGCTCTTGATGTCCCAAAGCTGACCTACCATGGCATCTGTTTGGACATATCCAATGTCCTCAATGGCCTTGATCTTAATGATGTCCACCTGTTTTTCTCGAAGAGGTAAAGAACCATATTTCTCATTTCTCTTCATCATGGAAGCTTTCTGTAATTCATCAAGGACCACCCCTGAGATGGTGTGAATAGAGTTACCTCTACCTGCAGGGATGAAGAAACAGGAAAACATTAATGAATCATCACAGAAAAAACCTTCAAACGAGCATGATAATGACACATTCAATGAGCAATTAAAAATATCTATTATTAACTTTACCATGTTGAACTTACCAGTGACGATCTATTTTGTGTCTTTATGATATTAATTCATTCTAGTAGTGGTAGGTTAGGCTAAGCAACAATGCTTTGAAAGGTTATTCCTTAAGACTATTCGTCTTTTGGGTAATGTAATGAGACACAAGGGTTATAGAGTTTCACTAACGAACAATTAGGAGTGTTTACAGGTGATCAGCACATGGTGCAACATGTAAATCCTGCAGTCAGCATTATTTTAAACCTGTTCCATCTGGCTTCTTAATAGAATTGTATGCCTGTTCTACCTCCTACATAAGAAAACCTCTTTACAAAAAAGTAAATGAACGATTCTCATTTTATCCATGTATAAATATTATGTTCAAAAGTACTCTGAAAAAAAAAAAAAAAACTATGTTAAATGGTTTGGTTAGGACAGGGACGAAGATAAAATAACATATAAATAAAATGTATGGTACTTTCAAATGTATAATACTTTTCACTGCTCTGAAATTTAAATTTGATTTCAGTGTTACTGCAACTTCAATAAAAACTGACAGTAGGCATTTGGCTTAGACTCCTGATAATATGAATTACTGATAATAAAAATGTTTTGCTGGTCCTTTGAAATTATTATTATCCTACCCCAGTTAACATTACATTTAATTACCTTGAATTCTTGCCAGTATTGTACACAGTGCCACCCGGTGGTCAGATGCATTATTGTTACTGTTTTAACAAGTGTATCTGACTCACACTGTACAAAGAGCACCTGTCCCAGAAACCTCCAAATTGAAATATAAAGTGTAGGGCATGACTTGGGTTGCGTTCCAAGCCAAGCCTCTGATGCTTCTGAAGTTCACACTCTGGGCTTCTTAAGCAGTGGGTAGCTGAGAACTCAGAAGTGCTTGGCTTAGAATGACCTACTGATAAGCCAGCAACTAGGATCCTAGCATTAAACTTCATAGGACTAAAATAGGTGTCTTCATTGAGCAGACCTTCATTTATTAAACTTTATTTTTCACCAAAAAAAAGGGATTTCCAAAAAGATGTGATAACATACAGAAAACCAAACCCATTCCAACTAACCCCCATCTCATTCTACAACTGAACTAGGTAAAAAAAAGTAACTAATTCACTTATCCACCATGAAAATGTAGTCCTTGTAAAGAACTAAAAACACTGAATTCTAATAGATCACTATGGTAATGTGCTGTGTTCGTTCATTAGCTTCACTTCAAATCTCATTTCCCACCTACTTTCTCTGTTCTCCCCAGAAATTACTTCCCATCCATCTTTCAACATTCTGACAATCTCCCATCTTTGTGCAATGAATCCATGCATGGCATATTTAAATCACGGTTAATTTGCTTCAGGTGATTCATCTATCTGCGGGTGCAAATAGTTTTTCATACGTGATAAGCCCTTTTAGAAAAACACAATTTGGACAATAATGACCAGATTGGAGAGCATAGGAATGTTGGGATTAAGAAGACCATCAAGTCCTATTTAGAAAACAAACTGCCCTTGAGTGGCACCTAAGCCATTGTGCTCTAGTGGAAAGGTAATTCCCAAATGCAGTTCAGAATTTATACATCTTGCATTTAAATTTGCAGCTCATATTTGACTCTGTGCCGAGTTTGGAAACATACAATATATTTATAATTTTAAATGAACTTTATACCAACACAGCTATCTGAATTTCCAACCAGCTCTGACTGTCTAAAATCCATTCTGGCTGCAACTTTAACTTTTAACTGGTTCAGCCTTCAGCTGGGTTATATTTAATTTAATATGTGTATTTTTAGACCAGATGCCATTTATTTCAATGTCGCCGGCACCAGCACGTTTTTCTTTGTATTTTTAATGACCCGAATGATTAATATAGTCCTGAAATCCAGATTTAATTTCTCACTATATTTAAACCCTGTTCCAGGAAATCAGAGGTTCTAAATTAACAAATCATACCATCCAGCCATTCCAGTGCACATAAATATGTAATGCATTTAGAAAAGTCGGGGCTATATAATTCAAAGCCTTTAGAACTCCCCAGTAAGGCATTAGGCATTAAGCTTTATTGATCAGAAAGGGGTTTTATTGATCACCAATTAGCTGAATTGACATATTCCCAATAATCTTCATGATTTGTAATGATGTTATAACACTGACAAACAGCTGAATTATCTTACACTTGAAATGCACTGGGGCAAATGTGTCTGTCAACAGACCTTTACATTAAGAAGTAATTAGATCCTCAATGAAGTGGAGAGATTTCAGATAACTGCAGTACCATTTTAATTTTTGTTTTGCATAGTATATAGCCACCAATAGCCAAGCAGTCTAAATGAGTTTATTGCAGGTTGTTTAATTATATGCACTGTATACTGTCTATACCTGAGATCTGTAGAATTGTTATATTCCCTTAACCACCATTGCAATCAGCAGCATTGGGACCTTTCACAAGCTTTTAATTGGGTACTTGGTGCCACTGGTAGTTTCTTTGGGACTTTTCACACACAGAACCTCGGCAAAGATCAAGCTAAATCACATTTTGTCTAGATATGTGAAGGATTACGTGTCAGAATAATCCATATTTTATTACATAATGTAAAAGTCTGTATAGTCAACAGCCTAGACCCAATTGAGCTTCTGTTTGTTACAAGTACAAAGGCCCTCTGGGGGTTCATCAGAATATCTAGTGAAGAACAGGTAATGTGTTTAGACCCTGAGGTCTGAAGCACGAATCTCTGGTGAACAGTTTATTCAGTCGTTGAATTATAAAAACATGTTGATGCAACCTTGCAGCTAATCAATTTTATTGTATGGATAACTTCATCTTTTAAGTGTAAATGGTTATATTAGAACCATTGTATGCATAGTAAAGACTGAAAAAAAAGACATGTATGTCTCAAAGCCATGGTTGTATATATGGGGAATCCTATGTGTTTTGGGATTTTTTTCCCCTGACTCCACAAGCACAGGCAACAACTATTGATGCTATATAATGGCTATGTGAAGTTTATAGTAGTACTAAGAGCTGTACATGTTTGAGAATTTGTAACAGGACAACACTAGGAAACTTATAAAAGTAGACCACAGTATTTTTGCAGTTTTATCATGCTTTCATCATGATTATTATATGCATTTATCATAGTTTACCCTGGTTTGCCATGTACATTAATATGTTTTCCATATTTCGCTATTCTTTACAATGCTTACCCATGCTTTACCATGCTTTCACTGTGATTTATTACACTTTGTTATCCTTTTACTGTGGGAAACTTTTATCAGGGAACGTTAAAAAACAATAACCCTTTTTAACACAAATCTAGAAATAAACGCACCAAGTGTTCCAATTATAACCCCAAAGCACAGTTCAGTTGAGCGGTTTATCATTTAAAAAAAAAAAAAAAAAAAAAGCTTTCCAACGCTCCAATGACTTTAGGTACAAGTCTATGAAATATATATTATTATCTTTAAATATTATTTAAAAAAAAAAAACAACACTGATACATGAAATAGATGTTTCTCCTTCACATGTACAGTATGTATGTTGGTTTTATGTTCCATTGATTTATATCTGTTTTGGTACTTTTTTTGTCATATTACGCACTTCTAAGAAGCACAATAATCAAGTTGGTGTATGTAATCCCTGCAGAATAATGTTTCTGTTTGAATCCTGACCAAAACACAAAAGACTCATGAATATTCTCTTGAAAATAACAACAAAAGAAGCTGCTGAAGAAAAAAATCCAGCTGTTTTCTATCAAACTGATATATCTGACTCTGTGCGCGCTTATGGCTCAGTTTTCAAAACCCCCTTATGTTCGCTGTTACTTTTATAATGTTAGGCTGGTGTCCAATAAAATGTTTGGCAGTTTAAATAAGCAGACATAAGTATTAGAACGAGTCTCCGTGGGAATCAAAGTAAAAAAAAAAGTTAGAAAGGAACTTCCTTAGGTCTAATAATTCGGATAAACAGCGTTACTAACTGGGCAAACATTGGCATCCGTTTATATCCGATAAAGTGAATGTTTTATAATTGCCTCGTTGTATTATTATCGTTATTATTGTATTACTTACAATGCCAATACTGTATTTAAAAAATAATTAAATATGTTTAGACTACCCACATAACAGTATCCCTTTAATCCTCTATCCAAACTGGTATACAACATTAAAAAAAAAAAACATATTCATAAATACTGTATCTATCTGCCTTTTAGTTCATTTCTGATATAGAAAATAACAAAAAGGGTGTAGATCATTAAAATACAGATTATTTTAATAATCTGTAAACATGACAAGATCTAATTTGCACTTACGTGCCCGCCTTGATCCATTATCCTGGCATGTTTTCTGATGGTCGGTTCCATTTTTATCCATGACAGCCCGCGTCCTCTAAAATACTACTCCACGGTTCAACTCAGGCGGCTCGCTTTTCTGTTACTAAGTGTAAGTGTATTGTACCAGATGATTACCCCCCTCGGGTCTTGCGCTTAGTGGTATATACAAACAGAAGACTTTTGCCTGTTTTTACCTTCATCCACCGCCACTCCTATTTGCGTGACATCGAGCTTAGAAGAAAAAAATGACAAAATAATTGTCTGACTATAACGCCCCAGTTCCACCTGGTGTTAGTGGCTCGTTGGATTTCAACAACAAAACAATATGAATAGATGTGTTAACTAAGATCATTCAAGGGAACTACCGAGAAGCACTAGCTGTACCATTAGCCGGCGTAATAAAATCTACTCCAGTAACTGAGTAATCACAGACAAGGAAGCGCTTCACGTGTCTTAATTAATAGAATAAATACTGTAGTTAATAAAATAAAATCAATAAATATATTAAATACACTGTAACAGCAATGTTTTTTACATTCCATTTTTTTACATACACCCAGTTCTTACTTTATGAAGGTTCATATACACTCTTACTGTAGATAGTGTCTATACAGAAAATGACCAGCAATGGTTTTAAGATACTGCTGTTAGTCATGCATGGTGATTGTGATGCTGGTACAAGGAATACCATCTATGATTTCAAACAAACAAGTGTATACTCAACTATTACCAGTCACCAGCAATGCAAAAATCAGGGATACACTAGAATGCATGCCATAAAGCTAACATTATGTAATAAAGTATGTACACGTGTGATAAATGCTGGCAGGTTAACAAGTCAGAAGTTGAAACAATTGCAACAAGACCACCTTCAGTACAAAGCATTTCCGGGCTGCTTGACCTTGCTGGTGGTTCTAGCACCAGCCAATGAGTGACAGAAGCAGATGACCTGGAGAGTGAAAACTCCAAACTAAATGTCACAACATGCCTATCATTCTGCAAGGTTATCATCCCACTGCCAGTTGAAACGGGCATCCCCTTTACCCAAAGTATTATACTATGTCTCTCTGTCCATTGAAAGAAAAAGCAGTGTTTATATCTGGCACAGGCACTCGCGAGAATACAGAAGTTCTTAGAATGCATGTTAATCTCTGAAGAAAATAGTTGAAACATTGTCATATAATATTCCTCTTCTGCAGAGCCAGGGCTATATTTATCTGCACTGTTCGGCTAAATTTACTCTGTACACCATAGTAACACACAGACACACAAAGAAACATTTAGCTTTTACCACACATTTGCGTGATTTCCCATGGTTTTACTGTGTTTTACTAAATTTTGCTATGCTTTTACCAAGGTATACCACATTGCATTACTTACTAAATGATAAATTGTTGGCATAGAGCACTAAAATCGTAGCAGTTCACCCACTTAGTAAAACCCAGAATGAAACAGAGCTATATACACAATTGCCACCTGCTGGACATTCAAGGTATTGCAGTGCACAATTATAAAAAGGAACTGACTATAAAAGCACAATAAACTTTCTGTGAGACTTAATCAGTAAACTGAATCAGTCTGGATAGTTAAGATAGCAAAATGATCTGTTCAGTATCACCTTATTCACGATGGACCACTAAAGGCGATTTACAGTTGATCTCTGATTGTATGTCTTCACAGAGATTATTGACTGTTTGTCAATGATCTCTGTGAAGATCATTGACAAACAGTAAATAAACAAATCATCTGTTTTTAGGATAATTATAAACTGCACGTGTTACCATTTCATGTGATTATTATTTTATATTACATTTTGTTTTAATTTTATGTAACTGTTATCTAGTCTTTTAACATTTTTTTAAATCTTTTTTTTGAGCAGTTAATGTATTGTCTCTATAGGTGTACTTTATAGATTAAAAAAATTATATGTCATAGAAATCAGGAGATTTTATCAGTGTCTTTAATAGTAAACTCCAGTTTAAACTCTCAAACTTTCCTTCATTCAAAAATACCAGATTATGAAACAATTAAAAACACAGTAGGTTAGTGTATCAGTATCATTATAATGACCAAACCTGTTTGGATTTTGACAACCCACAGAGGGCGCCCAAATGCTTTTGAACAAAATTATTCCAGGAACGCCGCATTTTACTTTCTGCTTGCTTAACTTACATTTTGTATAAAAAAATACCTGATAGCAAAATTCTTTATTAGACTTTAATTAAAGCTTCTTTAACGCAAATCTCTGCTGTAGCTACCCGACTGTACACTGGTATATTAAGCAAATAAAACATCCCTGTTACAATAGAACAAAAAAACAAATCAACAAACAAACGGCACCAGTATGCGTATGACACAAATTCAAGTTACCATATTTTGGCACAATGTTTTTTTTTTTTTTTTTCAAAAATATAATTGATCAGGTTTGTATTTTATTTCATTATTATTATTATTATTATTATTATTATTATTATTATTATTATTATTATTATTATTATTATTATTGTTGTTGTTAAAATGAATAATGCATACCGCACATGTTCTAAATGGTCAGTACATTTAATACGGTAGTAATCAATCGATTCTAAAAAATGAATAAAAACCAGCTAAGACGATGCATACTGCAACCGAGAAAGATGTGCAATATTACCTTCACGTGTCCAGTGAGTCCGTCCACAACGTTTAAGAAATTCACAGGTACAGTCAATGGAATCCTTCAGGAAACACGCGCTTTCTGATAAGTTGTAGCAAGTTGCCTCGCATCCATTCACTAAACATCTTAAACATACAAACTTCACAGTTAGTTAAAACATCTACATTCAAGGGACGTTACTGAATGTGCTACTGGACGGCAAGAATGAGGAAATGCACAGGAGTGTATGCCACGCTTTCAAGTCTTGGAGTTGGCACTCTTATCAACTGCACGCTATCTCTCTCTTTTTGCATGTGTAATTAAGAAAACACAAAAGAGAAATGGGAATGGCTTGAAAAACAAAATTTCACTTGAATCATTGGGTGTGTTGAAAAACCCCACCGTACAGTTACTTAACGCACCCACTGTCATAACGAGTTAACTGTCAGTGAAGTACTGGTAACTAAAAGCCGACTTTAGGTTTATAAACCCAACAGGAACTGAACGATTAAAGAATGCATAGACCCGTTTAAGCAGTACAAACTGATCAGACTAAAGTTAAACATAGAAAATTAAAATCCAACCCAATTCACCAATTCAGCTGTACTGCTGTTGCAGTGTAGTATCACCCCACTTGGGCACCAAAATAGCTCAGTAAAATATAATATCAATAGCCAGGTGTACTCGGCTCTGGGAGTGGTCTGAATGTAGGGCTGTTCACAAGGGCGTTCACTTACATTAACAGGTAAAACACGTTGAGCTCCTTTTGCTTTGCTTGTGTACGAAAATATGATTAAAGCCCTCTGGAAATGTACAGTGTATAATGCAATCTTGTTTTTGTTCTTTTGATGTTATTTGAAAATTTCCCATGCTCCCTCATCAGTTTTTAACACATTCAAATATAAAAAACAAACATTATAATTGATCCCTCAGGCGTCAGCAGATGATTAATTTGATTGAATAACTGCAAAATTGATATCAGGTTTATTTGTGATCCACCCTATTAACCCATATTTAGGTTAAAGTATGCTTTATATATATATATATATATATATATATATATATATATATATATATATATATATATATATATACACACAGTATAATCACATGAAAAGCCCTGTCTACTACTGCTACTTAGCATTTGGTATGTTAGATTCATAAACGTCCTATTGAGGTTAAACAATAAGGATCCTGGATAGCAAATCAGATTTTGTATTGCTAACTCTAACTTATAATGCCATAAAAGGTTTTAGTTCCATTAAGCTGTCTGGGTATTATTTCAATGTGAACATTTTCAAATGGATTACCTTGTACTTGTACTTACAACTATGGCCACACGTTTTGCATCACCTAGAATTTTTGGATTGAAGCAAAGCGGTATCTAATTCAATATCTTAATGTAACATTATTCAGCAGGTTTCATTCGACTTTATGAAGCAAAATACATTTATTCTATAGGGTAATGCAAAACCTTTGGCCATAGCTGTATTGGAAAAAGGTTAGGGTTAAGATAGGGTAGATGTAAGTATAGGCGCAGTGCCAATAATTTCAGATGCAAAATTCAAATTGCATTGGAGCCAGGCAATTATTTTGCACTGCACCCTATATTTATTTTGTTTTATTTATTTAGCAGACGCCTTTATCCAAGGCGATTTACAGAGACTAGGGTGTGTGAACTATGCATCAGCTGCAGAGTCACTTACAACTACGTCTCACCCGAAAGATGGAGCACAAGGAGGTTAAGTGACTTGCTCAGGGTCACACAATGAGTCAGTGGCCGAGGGGACCTCCTGGTTACAAGTCCGTTTCTTTAACCACTGGACCACACAGCTTTATAAGAAATGCAAATAACTCAACACGCACAAATAATGATCAGCAATTATGATAATGATGATCTCAATGAGCACATCGGTCTATTTAACAGCCACACATGCAGCCCTGAGGTGACGGAGTTAGGAGTACAGAGAGCAGTAGGCGCTATATGACATTTGTGGAGCACGAAAATACAAACCAAAAAGATATGTCAGAGGAAGGGCAGCAAAGTCCTCTTGGCACACGGGAAAGGAAATAAAGGTTTTCTGAGAAGCTGAGAGTCCTTACGGCTGAGGTCCCTCAGCATGAAACAGAGTTGTTCGGAAAAGCCTCAGCCAACATCGGTTATGCTAGTATCCTTAGGAAATGATATGTATTGGTCTGCCCTTTTCAGCATGGCATACAGAAAATTGCCTAGCACTGGAAAAGGTAGACTGGGCTGTCTCTCCAGACATTCCAACTGTGGTCTGAAAGGAACCAGAGGCTATGCAGTGCAGAGAGCAGAGC
The DNA here is from genome assembly GCF_902713425.1 of Acipenser ruthenus. Taxonomy (NCBI): domain Eukaryota; kingdom Metazoa; phylum Chordata; class Actinopteri; order Acipenseriformes; family Acipenseridae; genus Acipenser; species Acipenser ruthenus. The sequence continues at coordinate 24,101,574 of NC_081215.1, forward strand.
ACTTTCACATGTGCTGTGTTCTCTGCACTACATGTGAGATCTAGCTCATCCCTCAATTCAGCTATTAAGTCTAGGATGACCTGAAGAGTGAGACAATAACACTTTAGCACTAGCATCCCAAACAAAGTAACCCTGGGACTGAATATGCAGGGTCTTCGTTGTCTTGCCCATCTCCTCTGAACATGTTCCTGCCTCTCCTCAACAAGTGACACCACACCAGGAAGTGTACCACAGCAGCCATCCTAAAACCAATGACTGGTCTCTGCAGGTGTGTGCTTTTATGTAGCTCTTAATTTCTCGCTTCTACAATGGTTTGCACCTTGTAAGAAGAGGTGTAAAGTTTTTGGAGGGTCAGCAATTGCCTAAGTGCAAGGCAAAATCCTTACATCACATTATAATGTTTGCGCCCGCTTAGTATCCAGATGCCACCCAAGTTCATGCTATTTCCTTCATTTGAATGCATTTCAATATAATTGTAATTGATTAATGATGGCAAAGTATAAATTTGATACCGGGTGAACACCCTTCTTTACATACACTTCATTTTTTGCGATCGCTAAATTCAGAGCTGCTCTGAATTTACACGGCTGCTAAACATGATTTATGGCAGCTGTATGGGGGTTTTGCACCTGCAAATCACTTTGCGCGTATCCTTACATGCATAATAACATTTGCTTACTAGTAACTACTATGTAAATACACAGTAATTAGAGACTCTTTATATAAAATGTTACCCACTATATTTAATGTCCATGAGTGATAATAACAAAATTGTTCAAGAAATAAAAAGTCATATCCAAATCTGGAATGCAGGTCTGTGAGTTGAATGTCACTGTGATTAACACTGTACCAAATCTAGAATGCAGACACAGCTTAACGCATCATCAATGTAAAAACAATAAAGAGAGATTGTATACAATACTCTGAATCAACTCAATATCTGAAGTGCATATTTCACTCCAACTCTACCATGTTTCTCTACTGTGGGAACAGAGGGGATTTTGTGACAGAACTTCCATCGTAGAACATAATGTACCACACCGTATTACACATACTCAGTTGTGTTTAGAAAGAAAAAAACTAGGAGTGTCCCTTAAAGGTGTGAATCAGACTGAATGAGAACGGCTGTGGGTTCGATTTTAAAAACACCTTTATAAACAGGAGACACACCTATCTATTTTGTTGAACATACTCAATCAATTACATTCACATTTATTTGGTTAACCTAATGTAACATAAGAATAAAGCTCACTATGATCTATATCCTACATCCTTGTTGAGATCAGCCAGTCAATTATTTGGAATGTGGAATACGTCTGTTGCAAATGTCCTTAAAAAAGGTTTGTCAAATTCTGCCAAATGGTTTCCAAGATATAACTATAAATTGTTCAGCCAAGCCAACTGTTTTTTTTCCTTCTTCTTTCAAACATTGAACATGATTGCAGGAAGGAGTCATTTTTTCAGGTGGAAAAATTTCTAATTTCTTTGCTTAATTTGGCAACATTAATAAGGAAATAAAATGCATGTTGGCATTAAACCTAACTTGTAATACCATGAAAAGGTTTTAGTTCCATTAAGCTGTCTGAGTATTATGTCAATTTGAAAATTTTCAAATGCATCACCTTGTAAAGGTCTGTTTTATTTAATAGCCATTGTTGGATTCTATCCCCTCTGACATAAATTTACATTTACAATAATAGATTGCTTTTTTGCACTTGGAATCTTTACTTGTCTTATCTATACAAAGGAACTGTTTGGCTTCTTAAACCGCAGTTTTATGTCTTTGTTGTGACGCAGTGCCAGGTGTCTGATTAAACTGTGTAAACTGTAACCACGGCACTCATACAGGACGTAATGTCTGGAGAAAAGAAATGCGTCTCACACAGAACAATATAATAGAATCCCATTCGTTCAGCCCCAGACAAGAATCTGTTGGGTGGGAATACCCCCAAACAGTTATACAAAAATAGTAATAATAATAATAATAATAATAATAATAATTATTATTCAACTTTTGTATTTCATTTATCAATACAAATTGGGAACTTTAACAAGGAGATGAACAGTAATAAAAGAGGAATGCTAATTTTGCAATTTTCCCATTGCATTTACCATAGTTTACTATGGTTTGCCATGTTTTTAAATAAGCTTTACTGTACCTCTCTGGGATTTATAATGCTTATCTATGCTTTACCATGCTTTCACTGTGCTTTATTATTACACTTTGCTGTGCTTTTACTATGGGACACTTTTTAAAGGGTAGGTCTGTTTTCCAACATTTGAAATACATGTGACAGGATCTAAGATCTTTACAGAGTCACACTAATTTGACTCTAACCCTTCTAACGTGGCTGGAGTCTCTGTCATGCAATTTAAATGCCTTTGCAGGTTAGAAGGGCTGATGTCCTGATAAACAACAGATTTGAGTTTAAAAAGAAAAGCCACAGTAAGTCAGGTGACACCATGTTACCAGCAAGCAAACATCTGCGGTGAGCTCTGATAGCAATGATAAACCATGACTGCAAGCTGATGTTTAAATTACACAGGTCATGTTTTGAAACAAACTCATGTTCCCAGTAACTCTAAGCCCCCAGGTCTTTGTCCTGCCAAAAATAGACATGAAGCTTGTACATTTTAATACCCAAATCCCAGGACACATGGAAATCCCTGAGATGCTGAGGATCACACAACTTCTAGAGAGTCCAGTGTGTGGTCAAGCAAGATTTCAGCAGCATTATTCATTGAAAAGCAGCTTTCTGTTTCCCAGGCAAAGATGTCACAGTGAGAAAAAAAAAAAAAAAAAAAATAATAATAATAATGTTTCTTGAACCTAGCTGTTAGATTTTCTGTTAATAGTCTCACCTCTGAGAACCAAAAAAACAAAAACAAAAACGTAGCCTTCACACAAAAGTGACACGCCTTCAGACCTGCTCAAATACACCTGCCTCCTTTATTACCTGCAGGTGTTTATAATTAAACTAGAGCCCGGCGATCTTGCTCAATAAAACAATGACACAATGACATTGCAGCTGTGCAAAGCAACCACAAAACACACATTCTCCCAGTGTGGAGAGCCTCTGCCCTGTCACAATATAGAAGTCACCACTCGGATATCTGTTACCCAGATACAGGTCCGTCGCGTTTTACTGCCCTTGTATTAAAAATAAAATCAATCCCCATTATACATATGTAACAAATGAATGCACTTACTCTTCACAAGCGATTTTTGACTCACCAGTTTTTTCTGATACAAAGCCCATCTTTTCATTATCTGAATATCCGTCACAGCCTGCGTTTTTCGCATGCCAAATCAGTCTGTTTTTATTGTGCAGTTTCACCTGACGAAAATGCAGCCAAAACAAAGCGAATAAGACAAACTACAGTAATGTAACAGTTAATCATTAAACAGTTTTAGATACTGTGATGTATTTTCTTTTATCTGTGATCTTTAGTTGTTTTTGTGCATTTTCATTTGCAAGTGAAATGTGACATTAGGGCCTTATTCTGCAATTTTGAATACTGACTTTGGATACTGTTTTAATTCTGGAAACTGTTTTTTTTTTTTTTTTTTTAAATCTTTTGCTAAATTGCATTGCCTTTTACGTTGTACGCAGTTCTGTGTATGGGTAACATTTTGATTTAATTTTGCTGTTCGGTCGTGAATGGGGAATTTTACATACTTCTACAATACATACATTACAGTCCACATGTCGGCTCTTTTGGTAAGTGATATTTTCAGAAACATATCGTTCTGAATTAAAATACTACTTCTGTTGAAAATATAGTACTGTACCAACAAAAGCAATACAGTACATCTAAATGGAAGCCTACTTATTTTAAAACACAGTCCATTCAACTATGCATTTTTGACATTGTATCTTTTTTTATGTTCCCTGGAAAACGGACAAGGGTTGGAAAGGGCCAAAATGAAATAATCAGCTATGCGTCACACTTCTGAAAAGAAATGACAACCTTAAAAAAAATCTATTTCTAAAGATGTCATTCATAACTTCATAGCCTACTATGTCCTCCTCACAGAGTGTGTGTGTGTGTGTGTGTGTGTCAGAGGGAGGGTTTCTCTTCAGCTAAAACTCCCTTTGGATTGAACCAGCTCTATGCACACTCAATGCTGAACGGTGGGAGAATGAAGTAGGGCAATCATATTTAAGAGTTCTTTCTCTTGCCAGGTAGGGCTTGAACTCAGCATTCAACGTGCCTCTCCAGGAGAAGGTGTGGCATCTCCATTTCAGGATATTTCTCTCAAGTAAATAATACTTTACCAACACTATACAGATCACTTTAAAGGAATCTACACACACATACAGTCATTGTTTCCAAGTTGTGCACTGTGACAGGATAGCATCATGGCCCAATCTGTTACCAGCAAGAATCAGAGACTCAGAGACAGAAGCTGCAGTGAAGTACTGTTGCCCACATTTATTTAAATACAAAACACATGAACAACAAATAAACAGGATATGAGTGCCAAAATAAAGATTCAAACAAAACAAGCAAATGTAGGTTGGGCAATAGTCTTCACCACCAGTAGTAAAAACACACTTTCCAACACTTGTCAAAAACAAACATCAGACTCCTTCTACCAAACAAAGGATTTTTTCCTCTCTTTTATACAGGTGGCCACTCCGCAATTAGCATGCAATTACCTAATTGGGGAATGGACACTCCTGTGATTGTTGGTAGGGACCAAATTAACCCCATCCCTGCCAACCTTACATTCTCAAACACACTATTTACACTAAAATAACAAGGAAATATGTCTTATTCAATTGTATAACTCTTTGTAGTTATGTGAATAATACACAGAGTTTACCTACAAATACATGCTTTTTGAATTTGAATGATTCCCAATGTTCATATATATATTCTCTTACTTGGAAATAATTCTTACTTTCCGTGCTTTTTTTCCCCTGTCGTTTTATTGAAACATGTCCTTAAAGAAAACGAAAAGCCTGCCCCTTTGTCAATCTAGCCCAGAGGTGAAAGTAGCTTTAATTTCCACCCCCACCTACCCCCCTGAGATGGGTTAACTTTGATCATTGCAGGACTGAACAGAGAACTGATGGTAAAACGGAACATTTATTTACCTGTTTCTACATATAGTCAGGAAATGAGTACAGACTGCAGTTGCTCAAGTCTCATTACTTCTTCCTTTATTATTGAACTTGAATAGGTTTCAGTTATACTGATAACGAAACAAAATCTGTAACAATGATCTTCAAATGGCTACAATCCAAGAAAAACTGCATGCAGCTATTAAACAGTACTCTACATGAAATGCCAAACAGGTTCGTCTTCATAGCATAGTATCTGTTAGATTGTCTGTGCATAAAATGACTTCCTTTTCACGTTGGCAAAAAGTTATAACAATTCAAAATCATTCTACAAACATTAACATCATATCTAACAACCTTGACCTTTGGACTTGTGTTTGTTTGTTACAGACTTGTTTATGCATGGGAAGAGCAGGATGCTGTGTGTATATATATATATATATATATATATATATATATATATATATATATATATATATATATATAAATGACTAATTAGTTTTACAGTGAATAAAAAACATCTGTAGTCTGAACTGGTGGCGTGGGATTGTTGTGGGGTTTATTAAGTGAACGCCTTTGCTCCCTGGGAGAGTGAGCTAACTAAGAACTTTGGCTTTTCTAAAGTGACTTTTTGTCTTCTGTTTTGTATACAAAAAGCTATTTGCTTGTAAACATGTAGCATCAACTCATGGGTGAAGAATCACATCCCCATTTGATCTTGATAGAGAAAACAAGGGTGCTCTTTTGGTGAACTGATTCAATGAGGTACAAATCATCTTGTGCTTACAAAATGATCAGTGCACAATGGTTGTTACTCTTGTGGAGTGATACAATTCACAATTGAATGCTCAACATTTGGAGACTATATCATTAAAATTGAACAAATGGAATAATTCATGTAAAAGAGAAAAATGCAATACAAAGTCAAACAAACTATTGTTATAATGTATTCAGGTCCGGTTTATCCTCTTCATATGCAACATTGCTACAAACACTACAGCCCCTGCTGGAGGCTGAATTACAGGATATGGCAGTGTGCGATTTCTCAAGTGTTTTAATACCTTTCCTTGGAGCCCAACTGTAGAGTGCAGAGTGCAGAGTGCAGAGTGCAGAGTGCAGAGTGTAGACCCAGCATTGCACTGGAGTACATTGTCCCCCAGGGTCAAGAGCAGGCCCTCATCGATGTGTAAAACTGAAAACTCTCTCAAAACTCTCCTCACAAGAATGATTCAACCATTATTTCTATACTTTAGTTTTGTTGCAGAGTTCACACAGAAAAATACTTCTTCCTATTCAGGTAGGCTGTGGAATCTGGTCTTGAAGCAAATCATAGAAATATAATTAGTATGCATTAAACGGAAAGCTTAAGATTGGGTGTTGTCTTAGAGGAAGTGCTAAAAAAAAACCAAACATAGCCATGCCAATTGAAAAATGGCTGGATAACCGGAAACAATTAAACAGTCCATAGGCTCTCAGTGTGTATGTGATTGATTTTAATATTTGTCAGTGACTTTTGCTCATCATGTTCCTATCTTGTTTTTATTCTAGTAATCAGCCATAAAATGAAGAGGATGTGGGAGGATTTCTATTTATATATGTTTCTAGCTTTACCAAGCACAGGAAAAGGGATGTTTTTAATTTCTAATAGCTATAAATAAACAGCAATGTGGAGGTATTGGATTTTCCATGTATTCGAAATGAATATATATTGTATTTTACTGGTCATTTCCTGTTTTAGACATCTCCTCATCTCTTAAGAAAACTTAACTAAACAATTCCAAAGCATGTCTCCAAGGAGAAACCAAGGTCATGGTGTCACAAAGAGTCATGCACAGAACTTGTCACAGAGTGTAATGTTATAAAGTTCAACATGAGCGCACATTACAAGCATCCCAAACAAGAAAAAAGCGACCGGTCGAACACTGAAAGGCTTTCACCCACTAAAGAAAACCTTTCAGAATACATGAATGATACTGAGCTTGTGTGGGTTGCAGTGAACCTTGTTTATCCAAGGTGGTCTGTAGAGGCTGGTAATGACTGCCTTGGTGACTACTGTTGCTTAATCAAAAAACATACATGCAGCCCTTTAATTTCAGATAAGACTTATGATAGCTATGCATTGCACCTACATCTCCAAACACTTCTTAGTTCTATTCCAGACATAATATCCGTTGATATGTGGGTGTGATTATTTATAAACTGTTACCTGCTACTGCAACCCGAATTGATGCTTAACCAAAGGTCTTGCAAAGATGGCAAGTGTGCCTTTGCTCTAATTAGATCTATATTTCACCTTAAATTATCATAAAGAAGAGTGCTCAAATGCATAATATCTAGGTGGGACTTGTTCTTCATTTTACAAAAGCTTGAAAGCTGGATTTTTTTTTGCATGTTCCCAAGCCTATAAAACTCAATGCACTTGCATGTGTACATCCTTGAAATCTAAGCCCAACCTATTTCACCAAGGTTTTCCATTGAGTTCTGAACAATTATCATGTTAAAAATATAGTATTTTATCCAGTGGCAACTGGCCAACTTTTAATTGTCTCCACCCATACCCATGAAAGACAAAGTTGGAAAAGGATATAGGTGAAAAGTTTTCCAGAAGGTTTTCACAACCTACAACCTTTTGTAGTTTCTTTTGTCATAGCATCAGTCTTGTCAAGACATTGTATAACTGAACAACAAAAAAACATTATTATATTCTTTAGTCTTAGATTTAGCCTGCAGCTAAAAATACTTTTAGGGATTATAAGAAAGCTGATAAAATACAGTGTGCAGCTTAATCTAATCATATTTTAGTACTGTATAAAATAACTTTTTAGTATCGCTACCCACCTCCAATGGAATATGCATTTTTTGAAATCAATACACATATCTATTAACCATTACAGATCAAACAATCAATAAAAAATATCAGTTTCCTTTTTAATAGGTTGACTCCAATTTGTAAATCTCTCTAATTTAAGGCATTCCATTACAGTGCTATAGTACCAGAAGAGAAGCATGCAAATGTCGCCATGAACCAAAAAGACACTGAGCTTCCAAACAACATTTTCTCACAGTTGAACAATGAACATGAACATTTAACGAAGTCCAGCTGTTCGTGCAGTGGTCTTCGGGGGTCTGATAACAATTGACCTGGATCCCTGAACAATGTAAAACAGTCAGTGGAAAGCAGTGGGAATTGCTTTAGTCAGCATCGGGGACTGCTGTTATTACACGGAGGGCTGCGTGAGCCTAAGGAAACTGGAGTGGCCTGAGATGTTTTCTCCAGTAAACAGCATAATGAAAACAAGCTCCTTAAAAATCAGATAACGGTAGCTGAATTGTGGATTGGATGTTGATGTAACTTGTCCCAAATGAGTTTTGTAGAAAAAGCCTGAGAACTCCTTCTGTTTCTCTAAACTGCACACACCAGAGATATCTGTAGGATTGAGGTACTGTACAAGAAGAAGCTGTTGCTATTGTGACTACATGGGATCCAAGACAGCCTTCTGGTTAGGATCAATGACAGCTTACTTTTATTTTATTTGGTAATGGTGCAAAGTGCTATACAGATCTGATAAACTCTTCTGCTAACAAATCCATCCTCAAGTTATAGGGCTAAACTCTCAAAGCAATTTACTCCAAAATGTCATTAGCACGATTATTTCAGATAGAACCCTCCACCCCCCCCCACCCCCACCCCCCCCCCCCCCAAATCGTGTTTTGTTTTTTTTTCAGACAAAAGTAGCTATCATATAGTTTTATCATATTGAAGATAGACTGCAGGGAAAATAGCAGGACAGAGGCATTCAGGCTTACGAGTAGGAAGTTAAAACTGTACCTTTGCAAAATGTGAACAACCTAGATAGCAAACAAGATTTCTTATAAAAGCTTATAAAAGGCTAAACTTTCAAACGATGTAGTAAACAAAGTCCAAGGCATACAGTATATATTAGTCACAGTACACCTACATACTCTGTCACATAGCTCAAAGCAGCCACCATCTGAAAGCTGGAATGGGGGTAGTACAGTACCAGTTTACAAACAACCAACGCAATTTATTTATTCTAATATTATTAGTTTTACCGATGCTTTAGACAGGAATAATTCTGGATATTGAGGGTCTGGGGGTAGTAAGAGAATATTGTTTCTTTGTTAGATTCACTGTTGTAAGCAATCTTATAATGTCCCCTGTTTGACCTTTGAGTGCCATGCTTTAGGTTACACACTAAATCAGTGAACGTGTTTAAAGTAAAAGCTGTTCTTTTAAATACAACGTGTGGCTGAGATGGTGTATCAGTTGATAAGAGGCCTCTAAACAAGATGAGGCCAAGATAACCCACGTAGGTGATGGTGTCAGCAACATACCCTAAACTTGACTACTCTTATCTATGTTGTTTTAGTTTGTGGTTCTAAGCTTTACAGCGATTTTGTGCTTTTTCAGAACTTTGATTTGTGTGAGGCTAAGCTACAGTGGTTTATATGATCTTTTCAATAAAACAAGCTCCTTCATACAATTTTCTGGAGTCATTTGTTACACAATGTTATCAATGTATTAAAACCTGCAATCACTGACATAGAGTTGAGATGCAAACTCCATTTGCCACAGACATGTCTTTAAATATCCTTTTTTGTCTACTCAAATAAAAATGGTAAAAAAAAGCACTCTGTTATGTTACATTGTGTTAATTTGTCCATGATTTAGGGTGCTGCATCAGTGTAAAGATTCAATCAAATTCTGCTGAAGAAACCTTCTGGTTAATACGCAGTGAACATTTAGATATTCTTCATCACTGACACCAAATTCATAATTACAGCGGCGAGTCTATATCTGTGGAATTACTTATTTAGCCTTTGTTAAATTATGGATAACTTGTTACTTTGTAGGACAACTGGGATTGCATAAAGTCAACTAGAACAAAATTTCAGAAATACTGAATCTAAAATGTTCTTGTGCACAGGTGTATGGTGAGTCAGTCCTACATGCAGTAAATGGGAATCAGTTCTTGTTTTAGGATCTGAACAAGGTGCAATACAGTGTTATACATATTTAGGTATATACATTGCTTTTTACTGCAAGATACAACTTGTGTCATAAGGACAAGGAGGTCTCCAAGAGTTTTACCACAGTTGCTCCGAGTTATATATGGTCTTCACACCATGGGGCTATAATGTCCAAATCATTCTTTAATTGGGAAAAAACTCTCTAGGGAGATAGTTACACTGACATTAAAGTCTATACCTGTTGACTTGCAAGTAACATGAGAGAAACAGGATATTGTGTTCTGTTGTAACTGTTGTGATTAGTAAGTCTTTCCAATGAAAGACTAATTAGGAGAACACACTCCAGTTAGAATGGAAGAAGTGTAACTGTATACCAACATATCTGAAAATCCTTGGTACAAAGTAAAACTCTTTTCAGGCATGAGACTTCTCACCACGTGCCCTGGTAAATTGCTGTCGACTGATATCATGAAGTCAGATTGTTCTTCCATTACACACTTTGGGTATCTTAGAAACAACAGAAAAACAGAGCTGGCTGGCCCTTAAGACTAAAAAAGGGCAGACAGTAATCAGGTGTCAGCTCCACAGGGGAGATTGACTAAAAGATTCAACCCCATCACTTTACAAACCATAAAGAAGAGCTTACAGTAGATTCTAGTTTTATTACATCATTATTGTACCTGTAGTGACTGCTTGCCATTTAAATCCAATCAATCTATGCCTTTGTGCTGTGCCTACATTTCTGCTAATCTCTCATTACAATTGAACAAAGCACCAGTCTCAATGTGAATAAACAGCACTGGTGGCACTATGAAATATGTTCAGTCTATACATACTCGTAGAATTCTGCTCAAACTACAGGTCTCAGCAAAAAAGTGACTTCTATTTTAGAATTATGGGATATTTGAAACCGAGTGATTGTTTATGTCTGTTTGAAATATCAAGTACTGTCAAAATGGGACATAAACCAGGTCCCTCTTTACCAAGAGCAATCTATTCTGCCATGGCAGAAAATAGTATTTATACTGAGAAGTACTAATCAATATACAGGTTGCTGTGTTTAAAACCCTGATGAATTTCTGTTGGATTTAGATTTATGATGGCATACTAGAAAAAAAAGTGCTTTATAAAATAAAACAAGCAGTCACAAACAGGAAATAAATACCATCCAGATTTCTTATAAAAAATTATTTAACACCATGTTTAGGGTGCCTGGCACCCGAGTCCTTTGTCAAACGAACAGGAAGTGCGATTTGGTCTATCTTTTGTTTATGGATAAAAAGATAATTCAAATGATGTCAGCAGTGTGTAGTGGTTAGGGCTCTGGACTCTTGACCAGAGGGCTGTGGGTTCAATCCCAGGTGGGGAACACTGCTGCTGTACCCTTGAGCAAGGTACTTTACCTAGATTGCTCCAGTATAAACTCAACTGTATAAATGGGTAACTGTATGTAAAAATAATGTGATATCTTATAACAATTGTAAGTCGCCCTGGATAAGGGCGTCTGCTAAGAAATACTATAAAAAATAATAATGTCATTTGCGCACGAACAAGAGAATAAAAATAATAATGTCATTTGCCCACTCACATGTGCCACCTGCTTTTTGTCACCACATTGGCTTTTGCAGTTGGTGTTGAGATGCTGCAGGTATTAATTATGCTTACAGTTTTGACAGTCCATTGGAATGCATGTTAGAATAAGGCTGTTCATATAAAATTGATGAATATCTAGCAAGGAATACGATTTTAGGTGCTTCCCAGTATGTAATTACGTTTGAATTCTGAGGACTAAAATGTTAACAAACAACAACATTTGATTTATATAGCGCCTTTCATAGCAAATATCCCAAGGCACTTTACAATATTTAAACAAACAAAAAGAAAAAGTACAATTAAGTACAGTTAAAAGCCAGTTAAAATTACAGTTAGATACAACTAAAAGCCAATTTAAAATAATAAGTCTTTAAAGAAGTTTTAAAAAACTCCAGAGAGTCTGAACTCTTAATATAATTTGGCAAGGAGTTACAAAGTCTGGGAGCATAAACAGAAAAAGCCCCGTCACCCTGAGTGAGCAGCCTGGGACAACCAACAGACCAGCATCAGAGGAACGCAGGCTGCGAGCAGGGACACAGGGTGTAAGCAGCTCAGCAAAATATAAAGTAGCAGTGCCAGTTAAGCTTTATAGGTTAGCATTGCAATTTTAAAATCAATCCTAAAGTTAATAGGCGTAGTATAGGTGAAATATGATCATGAACAAAGGACTAGTGTCTATATACTGTATATGAGGATCTGACCTACTCTACATTTTCTTCATTGTTATGTTAGATATGGATGATACTATAACTCAGTCAAGTTGGCAAAGGAATGCTACTTATGAAAAACAGGTGCAAAAAAAAAACAGAGCAGGCATTGCAACATCTCTTGTGGTTTCTCTCAGACACTTAAATAAGCAGGTTAGAGAAACTGTACTTTAATGATGCACTTAGATAAGTATATTTTCAGACGATATTAACCAGTTCAAGTCTGTAGCGGAATAAAGTATAGTTGCTCACCTCAGCTAAGGTTTAAAAGAAACCTCTTTAAGGATTTAAATTCTACGTGATCCGTCAATTGTATTTAATTTCATAAAAAAAACTATGATTCCAAAGTGATTATCTTCTGGGTGGATTTTCAGTTTGTTTCCACTCCATAAGACTGATGTCAACCACAAACAAAAACGCTCTCTTTCTGTTACCTAAACAAGCCTGCTCCTGCCACAACCTGCAGCAGAAGGCAGTTATCAAAGTCATTGGATGACTATAGAAAAAAAAAGAAGGAGTTTCATTTTCAAGTTTCATTTTTTTTTTTTTTTAACGCATAGCTTACATTTTTTACGTTTTTGTGAGAAGCCTTCTACTAAAACACTCAGTGATTGAATGATTATAATTTATTTCAAATATTTTACAGGTAATACAACATTGAACTCTATAACAAAAAGTGTAAAACGCACAGGGATTAAGCTTTTTGATAAATCAACTCATTACAAACTCATCTACAGTCTTAGAAAATGTGGTGTTCCAAATATGACACATTTGACTACTGGACCCATAATGGTACTATTTGGAAGCCTTTTAATATTTATATTGGACCCATTAAATATAGAACTCCATGTTGTTCAGTATATAGAACAGATGTTAGAAATCAGAACAAACCAAAGTGATCCTGAGACAGACAGGAGGAATCCAAGGAACCATTTTATAGGAGTGTTCCTTCCTATAATCATTGATCTTCATTCATTTTTAATACTGGTAGAGCTTAAAAGCAGGTGAAATCATGAAGAGATCTTAACACGTGCATCTCATATGCTCACTCATACAATGAATTCAAAGAGGGTCTTGCTTTTAAAAAAAAATACAGTAGTGCCACTCTGTGGGTATCAGTGGTATTACATAAATTTGACCTTAAACCAAAGTTTTAGTTTAAGATTTTTTTCAATTGGTCAAAAAAGCAGCACGTGAATAATTGGGGATTGCCATACTTAGAAACAAAAAGCTACATATTTTTAACAAACTGTAACCTGCATCAGCTCATCGCGTGATGAAGAAGGTAATATCCAAGCAAAACAATGGGAGCAGTTTTGGCAACACAATAAGAAAAACCGGTCCGCCATTTCAGACACACCCCTTTTGTAATGTATATTATTCCATAATTATAGGGTTACAACTGTGAGTAATTGTTTATCTTGAATTTCAACGATTTCAAATAAATGTCTTGGTCAGCATGGGTTTTCAGGAGCCATCTACTGGAAGACAAAGATATCACAAACATGAATAGTATTCATTCATTTATTTTGAATTTGTTTATTGGTTTTTACAAAGGAAAAAAGTATACATAATATAAACACACATACATGCATGTACATAATAAAATTAAATGAAAGAGAAAAGTCATATGTGAGTCATCAAGATCAATTTCAGATCAAGGGATGTGTCTATATGAAATCTGTACAGTTGAATACTTTAGAGATGCACACAATAATTGAAATGAAATAACCTAAAAATAAAAACAAAATAAAAACACATACATTTTCACATACAATAAAATATGACTTGTTTTAACAAGAAAAATTAAAAGTGTAATCAATAATTTTGTCAGGTGTGAACTTTTTGTGAGTCCCACATCACTGCTGTTTCTTTTGTGGGATAATTATATGATGTTACAAAAATCTTGACAGCATGGTTGGATATCTAGCCAAGTCAAGCTCTTTATTTGAATGATAGAGATGATAAGATGAATCTAGAACATGTGACTTGAAAAAAACAGCAAATATATTTGACATGTCGACAAAATTAGTCCTATCAAAAACACATTTAACTTTAGTTTTCCAGAAATACGAATATTTACTCAAGCTACACCGACTAAAGCTTCAAGCCTCTAAAAATGTTGGTTTGTGTTATGAGGTCAGGTATGCTTGAGGCTATACTGTTTTCATAGGTCAACCTAAAGCTTGTAGAACACTTATTTAAAGAATAATGTCAAAATCTTACATAATAATTATAAATAAATGTTACTTCATTGCAAACACAGAATCTACAAACATTTGCAGTTGTATCTCATTTTAAGCTGACTATATGGGAGAAGACAGGAACCCACACAGGCCTAAAGATTTATCTGATTAGAATTAAAATAGTTAATAAATAAACTCTTTATTTAGTGTCATTTACTGGCTTGCTTAGCAAAGCGTGCTCTGCAAATAAAATAATAATAACAATAATAATAATAAATGTATGCCTCTGATATAATTACTATGTTTGGTATTTTGTAAGCAGAAACCAAAATTGTGTGCCTGACATACATAAAGGCTTACACATTACAGGCTCTTCCACTGTTATTCCCTTAGAATTAACATTTAAAAAGCTCAACAGCCTTAGTTTCTGAATATTGCCTACATCAATAACAGTAGTCAAATGCAGTTATTGTAACACAGATATGCATTACTCTATAGAATGTTTGCAGGAAAAAAATGAGGTAAAAAAATACGACTTTGGTGGACCATATAGTGAAAACACAATCATGTAACATTCACTTTTGGTTTAATCGTTGAACAGCAAAACACCTCAAGCAAACGTGACTAATAACACAGGCATGCCAAGACATATATCCGAATAACCTGCCCAGTGCGTTACGCCCCGACTGCTGGTTAGCTTTAATGTTCTCAGTTGTCTGTCAGCCAATGCAGTGGAAAAGTCCAAAACAGTTTCGTGTTTTGTGTCAGAATCGAGCAAATTGGCACCTTTTCATAGATATTTATTTATGTTTTAAGTATTAAAAAGCTGAACGCTTTTGTGTAGTTTCGTGAACGACAGTACAACTAGACCTGGGAAAACCCAACACTACAGTCAAAATTAATTGCGGAGTAGCGTCAACTTTCCATAAAAATCAACTGCGGAAGTTTAGTGGAAAGTTGTGGAAATGGCAGATTTTAGCAAAAGTTCGGACCAAGAAGATGATATTGGAGCGGTTGGCGGCGAGGGTATGTAATTTGTACTGCCTTTTGCAATGCATACGGTAGACATCACATATAAACCTATACATTGACCAGCCCAATGGCAGGTTGTTCCAGACCTGCTTAAAGAATTCCAGGAAGATATATAATTTAGAGTTAGCCGGACGTGTAATTGCTTCAGTTCATAATTTAAGGCATGGTTGGAATAAAGACCGCTTGAAGGACCATGGTTTCTGCTCTTTGTTGGAGGACATTTCTGTGATGCTAGTGGGCAACCATTCTGTGGAGCTCCGAACCCTGTTGCACTATGCTTTATAGAGATGGCGTGTATAAATCTGGGAAGCGGTGTGCCCCAGACTGCATAGTTACAGTCTGTGATGGGGCTGACATGCTTTTGTTGGTATAGTTCGGGACCAATGCTTCCCAGCCTTCATAGAACATCAGGGCTCTCAGTACACCTGGAGCAAGCCTTATCCAGAGACCACACTGTGCCACATCACATGCTAAACCTTTTTTTTTTTTTTTGTATCTGCAGATTCCGTAGATGAGAGAATCAATGAGCAAGCAGCATTTGTCCTATGTGAGTGAGTAGCTTATTTAATATTGTGCTCTAACATCTTTGAAAGCATATTACTTTTTCTCCCTAAAAATCCTGTTCAGCTAATGCCAGTTTTGTTTGGTTGTTTAACTCAATCTCATCCTGACCATTGACAGTAGCTGTGTGATAATGCACAGGTCATACTTTGAAACATCAGAAGTCAAGTACACATATTTACTGCTGGAGCAAGGCTCTTATACTTGCTAAACAGCCTCCAACTACTCCATATAGCTTTTCCCCTGACACACACAGACATACCATGCCATTAACAGCTTTATTCCATTGGATAATATTTTATTGCTGTTATGCTAAGCAGTATAAATAGATTTCAGCAAAAAACATACGTTAACGAGAAATGTAAAACACACAAGTAACATGTGATATAGAGTGTGATACACGTGTGATATACGATGTTAAAGCATGCATGCTGTTATTTTTTAAATTCGATTTTTCACTGTATCTGCACTAATACATTGCTTTTGATTGTAATGTAAACTGAACAGATGGAGGAGATGGTGCAGTGAGTTGATGCACTAGTCTTTCACCTCTGTAGGCCAAGGTTTGTAAGTGAAATTAGATTGCTTCTCTGAACTAAGACCTCAAATCAACTATAGTCCAGAACTTGAAACAACAATTCAAATCGATGCCAATGCAGGATGCCAAAGTAAATATTTTTTCAGTCTCCATTCCTGCTAATACAGTGTGTTCCTGATTAACAATAAAACAAAACATCTGTATGGTTACAGAAAGCAATTTTATTTTTAATGCAAAGTATTGTAAACTGTTTTTTCCTGTTAGATACATTGTGCAGGCAGCCCATGTAGATGACCCACAAGTCCTGTTGAGCCAAGAGGATTTGGGTGGAAGTCAAAGTGAAGGCCGGGACCCTAAAGTGAAGGAGATTGTCAGAAATTTAATTCAAATAGGGGACGAGCTGAATAGGAATGCTGAACTTCAGTAGTAAGTAACAAACATATGTACAAAATGCATAATTCTGCTTTTTGAACTTTGGAGAGCCTGTTCATTTTGAGATAGTTGCCACTTGAAGATACTGTACAAGCACAATCTTTAGTTGCCATTTTAAATACTGTACCAGCACAATCTTGCCTACAAAAACCATCCGATAGTAACATTTGATTGGGAAATGCCTTGGCCAAACCCAACTGATGTGTTATCAAACTAATATCAGGCATTCGTGGTCCTAGATGTGTTTGCATGTATGAGGAACTGTAAATAGGAAATGTAAGCAATTCACTGTTTGCTATATACACCCTATATCATCTGATAATTTAGGTCTCATTAAGCATGAAAAAAAAGCCATCACTGAATGTTGCTTATATTGTGTGCACATAACGTAAACAGGTCCAGCTTTCAAACCTATTTAATATCAATCCTCTTACCTCTTATTAGAATCAATCAATCAATATTTATTTTATATAGCGCCTTTCATAGAGGACCACCATCACAAAACGCTTTACAAGATAGTGAGGAACAATGCATAATACATTAAATACAGTGAAATACAGGGCATAGTACATTAAATACAAACAGTAAAAAAAACAATGCAAATACATTAACTACAAGGCTAGGATGTGAATTCTAAAAATTGTGGATGCGTGTGTCACACAGAATCATACGAATAAGAATGGAGACATTAAACACTTCCTTTTGTTGTTGATTTTAGTTTAGGGATATACATGTTTTTCAAGTACAACACAATTGATTTTGAAAGTTTAAACTACTACTTCCTGTCTCCAAAGAGAGACTGGGACTATGGAGTCTGACCTACAGCACAGGAAGTACAGCAGTTACCTGTAGTTTGTATTTGAAAGATCTGCATATCCCAAATGTATAAAGTGATTCTTAATTAAAAGAAGATTAACTGTGATACTTCACAGCCTTACCAATTTGCTCTTTAGTACTTTTCAGTGTTTTCACTATACCATCATAATATTACTTCATGAATTGTTCAAGCTCAGATTGGTAACCAGCCTAGTAGGAGTGCAAAGGCAATATCTGTATTTGGAGTATTTGAACCTTTACGTTTTTTGTCAACAGCCTGATTGATCACATCGAGCTCGATTCAGCAGATTTATTCTGTGCTGTGGCCGAGAGGATTTTCAAAAATGGTGTTAATTGGGGAAGAGTTGTTGCCCTTTTTCATTTTGCTTACAAACTTATATATAGGGTAAGTGTTGAATTATTTAATGCTTTCAACGTGTAGTACTAGACTAGAAGTCCTTTAAAGTGAATACCATTTTTTTTTAAATGCATGTTTATGTAGTGTAGTAAATCTGCTTATAACAGGAGAGCAGTGACAAGTCAATAGAAAATACAAGCAAGATATATTCTACGTTAATATGTTGTACTACAAAAAGTGACACAAGATGAACTTTTTACGAATCACAAAAATTAAGATTGTAAAAACTTTTTTTTTTTTTTTACTTTAGAATTACACTGCATGTTCTATGCACGGGGTGATATGTATACGCAGGATACGACCCGAACAGTGATTTCTCATTATAATTTTATAAAGCAAAACAAACAGACACCAGAACTGCTTGGGTCTCCAAGAGAATGATTGAGGACTATTGGTTATTTAACTGAGTTAGGAAACCGAAATTGATAATTCCATTATTTATGCTATACAGGCAGTAACTACAAACTGCAGGGACATAGTAAGGAAGATCATTGGCTGGACAATGAATTTCTTCAGGCGGCATGTATCTCAGTGGATCAGAGAGCAAGGAGGATGGGTGAGTCATACTCTCCCCCCCCCCCCTCCCGCCCCCTTCCTTTTGCCCATATGCATGGCAGGATGTCTGGAAACTGTAACTTGTGGGGGTGCCTTTTTGGTTTCTAGTGCAGACTTGCTTATTAAAGGAAGCAATATTTTTGAAACTTCAAAGCCTCTGAGGGTATCAAGTACATTGTGGTCAGTTGCATTGAAGCACAGTGATGCAAGCAAATGAGATTGCCGCAACATATGGCCCTTCTCATGGGCAGTGTAGTTGCTTTGTTAAGGACAGACATTTTTGCAAGTGTAAATACATATGTCTGTATAGAATTCAATATGTAGATAAATTGAAACTGTGAAAAAAAAGGATATCCATGATTTGTATTAATAGTTTAGCACCTGTACTATACTGTATTTTATTCAGCGTTTAAACCGCAGTGGCTGTGAGTTGTGTGTGTTTTTTGTTTTTTTTTTCAATCAGGATAATTGTGTTTAACTTCTAATTTTGTCTTTTCTTTTTGTAGGAAACTGTCCAATATCATTTCCAAAATTGTAGATGGCACAATCTGGCAATATTTGTAGCTGGAGTTCTCACGGGTGCCATGGCTTACTGGAAGATGACATAAATAAGCTGCAGTTCTGTTTATAAAGTGGAACTGACTGTATTGCACCCCAATTTTTTCAGCCAGTAAAACCATGTAAATGTGGCTCAATGTTAAATGGTAGCGTTTCAGATTTCTGCTAATAAACCAAGTTAATTAATGAGTTTTGAGATAAAGGTGTATCATTTTACATATGCCATTTTAATATATATGCAAAATATTTATATTGGCTTCCAATGTTCATGAAGTACTGTATAAACTGTGTTAGATTAATCTCCATAACAGCTGTACTTTGCAGGGGTTGATGTATGACAGACTACAGGCAAGCTGCACTGTCATTTCTATTTGATGTAAGAATGCACATCACTTACTGTTTACATAAAATGGCAGTTTAATGTATTTTCAGAACTGTGAGTTACTTACCGTTACATGGATCTCAGTCACTACACTGCATTGGAAGTTATATGGTATGATATTCTATATGAGTAATGTTAAAGGTACATGCAATATCATTTATTATACAGCTGTCTCTTATGGTTCGTGAGGACCATGAAGTGAGATGATATTTATAGTACTTGTTTAATGTCAATTACTATTAGGTGATTGATTAGGCTACGCCTGTGTGTGTGTGTCTCTCAACAGCAGCAGCCTTATTCCATTACCACTTCCTACTATTGGTTTGGTTTCCAAATATGTGCTTTGCTACCGTTTAATTTTATAATTGGGCTCACAGTACACAGTGTACTTTTAAACTGGGATGTATGTATGCGAGTGTGTGGGGGTTATAGACACATAATACATCCCATTTGTTTCCTGTTGTGCATTTAGCCAACAGCTGAAGTGCAGGCTTTTAGAATTGTGTTCCACTCTGTCATATTCCCCATTTTGATCTGCACCATTCTGCCACATGTGTTCATTAACAATGAGGATAGGAAACAATTGGTGGCTGTAACAAATTTACAATATCCTCATTTAATTGGAAACACTCTTCACACATTATTTAGCAACCCTGCAATGCCCTTTGTTTTCCTTCTCCTTTCAGACCACAACAAAGTAGTTTCAGCTGCACCAAACCCTGGCGGAAATCATTTATTTAAATTCCTTCTATGTATACTCTTTATTTTTGTACAATAAATAAAGTGGTGCTGTAAAACAGAAAGAGGTACCTTGCAGCATGTACAGCATCATTATTGACATTTTAAATGACAAATATACAATGGTAATCAGACCATATATGCTGGAATGGATGCTGGATTTTTTTTTTTTAATCAATTTTGTATGTAGAATTAGTTTTGTTTGATGAGGTGTATTTTTTTTTCAACCCGTATTTCACTGCTACACAATTTGCAACCCCAATTTCAGGTAAGTGGGGAGCAAGATATTTTTTAGAATCGCCTAAATGCAAAACGTACAAAATTGGGTACAGTGTTAATAATGCATGAGCTGCTGTAAGTCTGTATACCAGGGAAATTTGGTAGTGCCACCCACCGAACACTAGATGTCACAGTATGCATAAAAAGACAACATTGTCATGCATATGGAAGCAAAACTAACAAGAAGGCAATGGAGAGACATCTCATTCTTCAGCACTGCTTGTTCTGAGTTGTTTTTTCTGTTCCCTGAACTCTTTCATATCTGAGGGTGGTATTAGATTTCTGTTATATTTAAAACAAAGTAATCTAATGAAGGCTGAAAATCTGAAAAAAAAAAAACCCACAGCGGAACACTTTTCCCACTTAGTGTCCCCACATTGCAGCATTTATTTTCAACAGATGTTGAGGTTACTGTGGATGTAGGGAAAATGGAAAACCCAGTGCAAAAGCAGGGAGACTTCACAGTTACTTAACGGTGGTGGCTCACTAGGAAGCACAACTGCCTTTTAACCCTACCAAGGAATATCTAAGAGATGCAGTGTGTGTCAGATTAAATCAAGGTTGCTTTTGTGTTGTAATAGCTAAACAGGACATGGACTACAAGGTGTATCGATCCTCATTGCTTACCCCAATGGCCAAAAGTGACAGACTAACCTATCTTAGCATAGGGGACCCATTTCTTCCTCAAATACCTTCTGCAGATTTGAAATCACATGCATCATTTACATTATTTTAACCAAAAGATTAGCTGTAAGGAGTGAGTAGCAAATGACCATAAACATAAATGATAGGTTACTGGCTTATTAGGAGAGTAATGTGTTATGTGTTTACAAAACCCGTCAATACTGATTCATTAATTTATGTTCGTTGTCAGCACTAGGTTTTGTATCACTTTTATCTTAACTGTTTATATTATTAGTTTTAATATATTTCAAGGATTGTACCCTTGCTCGGGATGGTAAACATGACATAGTATATGATTTAAAAAATATGACTCAGCGTACATCTAAGGGGTTTGTTTAAAAAAGTAGGAGATTAACTCTTGATTGCTGAGTGCTAATAATCTCATCAGTCTGCAACATAGTCGGTAACGGTAATCAATATTTGCATGCCAGCTGGTCAGTGACTTTGAACTCCCAACCAAATCATGCAAGAAAGCACCATCTATCATACTTGGCTCCGCCACTCACCTTTGGGAGAGAAATCCATCCTTCATACTTAAATCACTCACCTATTGGTAATATGCAAATACAATGCTTTCAATTTTTACTCGTGAGGTTAATCAAGGAAACTGCAGAATTTAAAACAGAAAAAAACAAAAAAGAGCTGCCACATTTCTGCATTGCCGGTAGAAGGAGTAACAGGCATTAGGCATTCTGGTTGATTCTTCATATGAGGCCGTAGCCCTAGTTGTTTCCCTGCAGATAAGGGCAGTTCACATGACCTTATAAATCCTTGTATACACCATGATCTCAGAACCACAGCCACACAGTATAGCTTGTCTCTATCATCTACAACAAGTCAATCTGGTTTGAATTCTGATCAACCACATTTATATAATTTAGTCCAGGTGATCTCGTGTCTCATGCTCTCCAGGATAATCCCCAAATTAATACTTTTTGTCCTGTGGTGTGCAGACAAAACATAGCTTCTGATTTCCACCCCAGAGCCAGATGTTCTTCAGTGGTGGTTCAACGATTCATTTGTACAGTATTAAATACACTATATAAATGCAAGTGCCGGTCCTTTCCATGCATTCTATTCTAAAGTCACATTACTTCTTTTTTTTGTGTTGACGTAAATAGAGATGTACTGCTGTGTTGGCTGCTTCTCTAATTTAAAGATTAGTACCTTGTGAATACCTGCATTCCACCTCACAGGAGTCTTTTGCATGGTTTCTTTAGAGCTATTGAATTGAACACCATTGCTTCAGGCTTTGCACAGACCAGTTGGGGTCTTACACCTCCCTTACCACCTACATTGCCAATTAATAGGACTTAAAAGAGGGCTTTTGTACACATTAGATTATTGCAATGTCAAACTTCATCCTATAGCATTCCTAATTGCAAATACTGTTGTGCAAATACATTGACTTGCCTTTTATTTTTTAAAAGGTTTCCCCACAATCATGCTACTGTTTTAACTGGAGCCCCTTGTATTTCACTTGGGAGCCAGAGAAATATTCAAGCCTTGGATCTTAAGAAGTATCATAAATAGCTGTAACAGAGAACCCTAGTTTTGCTTTGATGAAGTAGCTGGCATGGAATTTGTTCAAGGTGACTTTATTTTGGCACATAAACTTTGAATTGGTCACCCGTGTTAGTAAGTGTTTGCCTCTTCAGTTTACTATATCAACACAGTGATCCTGCTCGCAGTGGAAGTCTTTCAATGTTCAAGTTGGTGACGAATGACTCTCAGCAATGCATGCAGGCCTGCAAAGCACATACTTTGGAAGGTTTTTTACATCTGCCGGCAGACTTGTTCTGACCCAGTTACTAAGAATGACTGAAGGTTAGCATAAATAATCTGAAACTGTTGTGAAAGAAAACATGCCTGCCATTTAGAACATAGATAGTGGCAGACTACGTCAGGACAGGCCATAGAGCAATGGTTGATTTTAGAAAGATATACCAGTAATTTACAACTGTTCCTTTTCACTACTCCCTTCAAAAGGGAACACACCCCATTGGGTCACACAACAGTTGCTTTCTAGGATTCATCCTCATGTTCTCAATGTTCCCAACCAACGCTTACCAAGATTAGCAAATACAAACCCTGTTTTATTTGAATGTTAAAAGTAATAATAAATACAAATAATTGTGCACAGATATGTTAATATCCAATAGGTAGGTGTTTTGGTTAAAATTATAACAATGATTTGTTCTCATGCCATTATGAAGCCATATTTTTGTTTTCGAATCAAACCAACAAGTTACAAGAGTCTACAAATAATAAACATTTTCTTTTCTTCTAATTTTTAATACACACTCCTCATTAAACATGATTCCATATTGAGTTGGATTTGTGTGATCTGCAAACAGATAACAGAGCCAGGTGTCTGATGTGGGCTGTATTTATGTCTTAGTCAGCAAGGCTAATGACACATCAAATATGCTGTGTCATGCCCTGTAAGTCATGCTTCTTTTTGCACAAGTACGATACTTTCTTATTGGTCTCAACACAGCACTACTTTAAATGGAGATGAATAAAGGAAGACAATAATGCATAAACAAACAAAAGCAATTAGGAACTATAAATGGATGTGTTACCAGAGGTCTGGAAGTAATTATGAATAATTAGATAACTGTGCCTGAACCATAGTATTGCAGGCTATTACTAATTCACTGTAGTGTCACAAATTAATCAAAATATTCTAACTCAGTTTTATCAAAATCACCTCATGTTATTAACGTCTGCGGGGTGCAGCAGTCAGGCACATAGCTGGTCACATGGTCTGAGACCCTCTGTGTATAAACAGCATTGGAGAGAGGACAAAGGTGAGAACACAATTATCCTGTTCCTGTGAAGCTGTGTGATTAGGTGTCACAGCCCATGTCTGCCTGGGTATATATCCACCATCCGTTAAAGTCAATAATGTCATCAAATTCTTCTTCCATTGTGTATACACAGATATACTGTAGTGTTTTACCAATGTTGTTAAATGACACCCTCTCTGATTGCACACTGATGACTACCAGTAGTAACAATGAATGAGAACTTTCTCAGTGCCTTCAATGGTGAAAACAACTCATTTACTCATTTCACCACTGGAGACATTGAGAAAGACAAACAGTTGTCAAATAATGTTACTAAGTTTCTGATGAGAAGACAGGGCATGACTTGTGTGTCAATATGTTAGGATTGTCCTGTAAACCCTATTCTACTACCGCACTGTGGAAACAGTACAGTACAGTACAGTACGTTCTAAATACCTTTTGAAAAGGAATGTGTCACGATAAATCAGAGTGGGGCATTCAGAGCTGCTGTAATCCCGCTATTAGAAAGGTTTGGAATATCCCAGGAAACAGTTAATTGTATGTGTTAACTGCCCCCCCCCCCAACCCAACCCAACCCAACCCAACCCAACCCCACCCCACCCAACCCCCAGACCCCTCTCCATTAACTCCACGCTTTCTTCAGCCAGTCTTGCCAGGCATCTCTGTTGATGACTTTTGTTGACCTTCCTCTCCTGGTTAAGTCAGTGTTAAAAGACTGATGACTCTATCAGGTTACATCAGTGTGTTGTTGAGCATTAACTAAGTGGAGTCTATGTCAGATATGTTTTACCAACAGAAGAATGATGCAATACATTAGGTACAGTTGCTATGCTTATTTACATTATTTGTTAACAAATAACAATTGCTTGGAACAAACAACCACTGGGACACTGAGTCGCTCAATCTCTAAATTAAAGAACCCCTAATACAACTTTGATTTTACCTGCAGAGTAGCACTCAGAATACCACTCTCTATTCATTCCAACATTTCAACAGATATTAATAGCCTGATTGACATGCTGTATTCTATAACACTGTGACCTGATCTGCAGATCAAAGTGGCAGGGAGTCATTTCCTATGAAACAGTATATGTGTGTATGCTGACAGTGGAGGTGTGTTGGTGGGAATATGTAAATGAGTTTTCATGCAGTGATGTACAAAGATAATGCTTCTGCCCAGTAACAATGCAATGGGTCCCTAACTAGAGAGGCATTGAAGATCATTTTGTAAGGATTTGTCTCTTTTCATGGAAATCTGCACACAGACAGATGTATATTTATCAGTAATGGCATGATGCCACAGCACAGTGGGTATTAATTACCCATCAGTTATGCACATGTAAATGTGTGAACAATGCAACTTGATACAAAGAACAGATCAAAAATGATTGCACTGCATGTTTTCTAAATTGTGGTTCACACACTTAACAACTGTGCCCTTTTCTACTGTTTCAACGAATACCTAACCCAAATGTCAATCTCAAATGATTTTCTTTTATCTGAAACCATGATCATGTTTGTCCAATGGAAGGCTGCCAGGCATCCACTATGTGTTAACAACTAATACAAATGTATGCATATGTGTTAAACAAATACAAAGCCCTCATGTACAAACATCCATTTCTGTTTTGGTTAAACCCCTTCAAAGAATACGAACCCATTACAGCTCAAATGCTCTTCTCATTGCTATTGTTTCGTACAGTAAAAGTGAGCAATATGGGGATAAAAACTGGCCACTTGAAAAGAAAGAAAGACATAAAGACTGTTCTGACAAAGTCCTGCGAATTATATCCATGCTCTTGTTTTAGCCTCGTCAGATCAGCGATCATAGGCTGTGGTGGCAATTCTCTGCAGTCTGGCAGCACAGTCTGGAGCTCCCCGAACACTGCTGTCTGATAACATCCATGGTGGCACTGGACAACCCTCTGTGACAGATAAACTGCATGGCCCAGTGCTGCATGCAGGAGCTAGTATGGGGCCTTTATATTTCAAATACTTTCTCTGAGAATACACCTTTGGTAGTCTAAATATTTGACGTTTGTTGGTAGTCATGCTGCATGTGGTAGTCTATATTGTGTTGCAGGCTATGTACACTGTCTTCATATATAAAGTCTCTTCATCACTATGAGACTTTTTGGCTGCTCCCACGAGAAACTGTTCACTGGCATTATTGCATGTGTTGGATCTGTGCAAAAAATGCTTAAAGTGAAACAAATTCCTTTAAACGCCATTTATTTTTACTTCTTGGTGGATTTTGCATAGTGCAGTGCCAACCTTTGGCCAACAGTAGAATGGCAGTTTATTTGAATAGTATTTTTTGCATAGAACAAAGTGCCACCTGGTAGCTGATTGTTATAACTGTGTTATAGACCTTAAAGACATCTCTTTGTTTAAGAATATCTCAATTAAACAACAATCACTATTTAAAAAAATGCTGTAAATATTTTATTCTATTATTTTGAAGTAGCCATAAGTAATGTACAATCAACATGATATCTTTATACACTTACAGTTCAAACAGTTTGATTAAGGAAATTAGTTTGTGTACAACAGAGTATATTAAACTAAATCAAACTATATATAAACACAACACTTTGTATATACTACACATTGTATACAATTTTTATATTTTATCTATGGATAGTTTAAAATCCTCCAGAATGTAATGTGGCAAGTGTCCTTCCTCGGAGAGGCCAATCTAAGTTGCAATATGCAAATAAAGACAAAGTTCATTTTCTGGGACACAGGCTTGGCCAAATGATTATCGGGTCCCTGCACTTGGTCTTCAGAACTACAGGAGCTAAATTGAAGAATTACATCATAACCGTGCAACGCTTTAGTAAGCTGACAGCGCTGGGATCTGATTCATGTTATGACATCAACCAGACCCGAAAAAGCAACAAACACCAGCAGGAGAGATAACTGGTGCCGGTGACTAAGGTGTGCCTTCGAGAAACTGTCTCCTCACTTTGCACAAACAAATATCAATGATGTCACCCTTTCAAGCTGCATTCCAACCATCCAAGCATTCCATGGGACTTTCCAAGATGCAAGACTGTACAACATTCAAATGGGTAAAGAATGTAAAACAAGGCTTCTAAAAGGATCCATTTAAAATGTATATTGCAGAACAATCAGAAAGTCTTCAATATTTAGATAAATATATTTTGTATTGTACTGATGTACTATACAATGTGTTGTGAAGAAGTGCTTGACTCTGTAGAAAATCTGAACCTGAGTAAACCTGGGAAACTTTGGAGCATATTCACTGGGACAACAGGCAAATAGGCAACCTATATATACATGGCCCCTGAGCTATTGAAGGTCACTGTCCTGCACTGAGCTTTGCTCTTAGGATAATGTTTAACTTCTATGGCCCTATTTTTAAAGAAATGGATAGGTGCATTTTCTGAGAGGGATAAACCAATTGAAACACCTTAGTTTGTTTGTCTCTTTTCTAGTTACATACTATTCAGCATATTTTCCTCTTCTCTGGAGATCTGCTTTTGGCTTTGTTTCTTCAGGCACATTATGTGTTTACCTGTAGAGGGCACACTTCACTTTGATCAAGTATTGTGTTTTTTTTCTCATATTGAATTAATCTAACCCTGCTGTAGATTCAAACACCAGCTGAAAAACAATAAGATCCAAAATTAATAGTACCTTATTATACAGTATATTATATTTGAAAATGCATGCATTCTTTTACATTAGACATTTCGTAGTTTGATTGGTTCTCTCTGGTGCCAAAAAGTACTCTTCTGGAGTTTCTATGTGTTGAGACATCCTGTAAACTATTACAATCAAATCACAGCAATAATGTGAATCAAAGAGAGCACTCTATGTCTATTTGATCAAAATACATCAAAAGTAATAAGCAGTCTCCAGTCTTTTTTCCACATTTAAAGGATACAAAATAATTAATTTTCCAGGGTGGGTTTATCAGTGACTATCTATTAAAACCTAAAATCATAAACTTTATTCTATCATAGCTAATAAATCCTGTACATGCTATTGAAGTAGGATGACCAATAAAGTATTCAGGGTTGTGTCCAGTGGAAGGTATTTGTCTTATCTAAACAAAAGCATAAGAAATGTCTATCTTGACAAACTAAAAAATGTTCATGATTGTCAAACAAATGCGCCGTTTTGTGGTGTGGCCTTTGTGACTCGGTTACTTTCCCTTGATGTCGAGATGTAGTCTCCCTCTGCAGTTACAGAATACAGCAGTCAACTCATTGGCTGGCTGGTGACATTTCTGACCTGGACTAAAAACATATCCAGCAAGTTTTGACACTTAACACTAAGTCTTAAGGTTCATTTTAGTTCTACCTAGCTTGTAAGTTTTTATGAGTAATATCCAGAACCAGTGATTCATTACACCTACAGTTTCCTTTACGTTCTTTGTGACATATAGCAAGACTGAAGTGCCCTGGTGTTCTGTGCGGTGACCTATACAAAATGGTGGCAGGTTCACTTAGGCGTCCACTCATAATGTGTTCTACAAAGCCTTGGGCGTGCTGCCTTATTTCTTGCCGTTTAAATCAAATTATTTGTCATGTCAGTGACATTTTTTTTCAATGCTTTTTGTCCTCGGGTATATTGTCCTCGTATGGATTGTGAATGATGAAAGAGTGATTCATTGCTGGCATTTAAAAAGATCAGTGGCCGCGTGGTCATTCTGCGAACCGCTTGTCTATGCTCCTGAGGAGACCTTTGTGACACTGTGCGCACATGAGTCAAAACGATGCTGTGAAACACTTGGTGAAGCTGCTCAGTGTGTGTACATCACTATCATGTTTTGCCTTTTAATAACTTCTTTACTGTGAAGGCTGTAGGCTATAATTTTAATAGAACAGTCAAATTAGGCATGTAGCAAAAATATAAAGTTTATCATATGATTGAATAACTGGTGTTGATAGATGATTTCCATCAGATTAAAAAATCTTTGCAGACTGCGTTTTTTTTAGCAGCTCTTACCTTAGTAGACTATGTCCCCGCAGGGCAGGCTTGACTCTGCACAGGGGAGCTCAAATCGCTGCAATGTCTGCTTTGTGGATAATAGTCTCTGTGCTGCTTTAATAAGCACCAATATTTATCACATAAAAGACAAACAAAAATGATGTAAGCCATACAAAAACATGCATACTGTTCATTCATATACGCATATCAAAGGACATCCAAAACACATTATAGGTGTCAGTACTATAAAATTAAATGGCAGTATTTGTTTATTTAGCAGATGCCTTTATCCAAGGCGACTTACAGAGAATAGGGTGTGTGAACTATGCATCAGCTGCAGAGACACTTACAGCAATGTCTCACCCAAAAGACGGAGCACAAGGAGGTTAAGTGGCTTGCTCAAGGTCACACAGTGAGTCAGTGAGTGAGCCAGGATTTGAAAATCTCAGACCAAAGTCATTGCATTTTTTTTCAAAACGTTTTAAAAATGAAGTTATTAATGGCCTTTCTATAGTCAGTTAAGGGTTTTTATATAAATAAAACATGGTCTGGTACAGTTTGTAGTTTATACAAACTGGTGAACAAACAGTACAAATGTCCGTTGTTGGTTATAATTCCTGGTGGCACAGAGATGTTTCTCTGTAACAC
Source organism: Acipenser ruthenus (assembly GCF_902713425.1). Taxonomy (NCBI): domain Eukaryota; kingdom Metazoa; phylum Chordata; class Actinopteri; order Acipenseriformes; family Acipenseridae; genus Acipenser; species Acipenser ruthenus. The sequence continues at coordinate 24,131,540 of NC_081215.1, forward strand.
AGTAATATTTGGTTGTGTGTAGAGATTACTTATATAAAACAAATAAAACTAAGTAGATGTCTCATGTATAGAAGGCCTGTTTTTTAAAAGTGCAAAATAAGGGAAAAGCGTAAGTATAGAAACTGCAAAAGAAAAAACTTAGAGGTTTATTCCTCACATTAAAGTCAGGGGGAAAAGAAAAACTCAATATTTCAACTATATAGTCTTTTGCAATGACAGTTTAATAAAAAAAAAAGAAGAATGAAAACTGACAGTGCAACTGCTTGACTTATTTGTTCAAAACACTGAATTTTACTCTGTGATAAAAGCAGTAACAACCAGGTTGAAACACAAAGCTGTATATATATATATATATATATATATATATATATATATAGAGAGAGAGAGAGAGAGAGAGAGAGAGAGAGAGAGAGAGAGAGAGAGAGAGAGAGAGAGAGAGTTGCTAAAACGTGCTGGTTTAGCCAGCACGCCACTTACTTGTTTGTCTGTTTATTCGTTTGGCCCTCGTGCCATTTTTTTCTGTTTTGTTTAAATATTTGGTTTTATTGATTAATAAATACGCTGAGTGCCATTGCACTCAGCTTCATCCACCCATCCATTGTTTGTGATTCAGTTGCTTCCTGCTCCGTGACATCATCACACTCACCACTGCGAGCCAGACTGCCACAGTTTCTGAGGAAGGTTATATATAAATGTAATGCAGATGAATTAACTAAAGCTTACTTTATGAAGTATATAGTGGGAGCATGTGTTTAAAGTATTCTTTCTCTATATCTTAAAATAGGAGACATCTGTAAAGGTCTCTTTTGATAGTGATCCTTTGTTGAGCAAGGCACTTCATTTGTGGTTTATGTTTAACTTCAAGCATTTCCACAGAGTTTTTTTGTGGAATAATTAATGATTCAGAGGGTTAAGGATGTTAAATTGAGGACTGCTTAATATTATGCAAAAGTTGATTGTATGTAATCTTTGACTAAATTATATACAAAAATTATTGATATTGGTAAATACAAAAAAATAACCACAAGTATGTATTACTTTGCCACCTACTGGCTGCTTTAAACATAAAAGCTTGCTAAAAAAAAGAAAATACCCATGGATAGCAGGTAGATAATTTTGAAAATTATGAATTCAATATATATATATATATATATATATATATATATATATATATATATATATATAGATAGATATATATATATATATATATATATATATATATATATATATATATATATATATATATATATATAATATGTTGGTTATTTGTCTATTTGTATTTGTTGAAAGTAACAAATAAAATAATACTTAAATGGACAAAAGGACAAGTTTTCTCTCTCATGTAGCTAATTCACTAGTAGTACAATACAACCAAGTTGGTTAAACATATGAATTATCCTGGTATTCAGTGTGGTATTTTAATGCAATTACATATTTGAGGCTGGTGAAATTTAGCAGAGACTTCTGGGAACATTTTTAAACACTTTCCAAAAATCCTCAGAAACCAGGAAGACAGCCAGTTGTTCTTTCCATCCTAAACCGATCCCCTGCTTGACACATTAAAAAGAACAAATAGCATGCAAGTGCTTCATTAAAACTGGTTTTGAGCTGAGCAATCTTTTAACCAAAATCTTTACATATGCAGGATACAAAAGAACCAACATGCCTTCAGGCCAGGCATTGAAAACTGTAGGAAAAGCTTCACATTGCTTTAAAACAACAAATGGTCTACTCTGTCGTGGTTTGTTATATTTGAATTGTCTCAAAAAACACTTTAGGCATTATAGTCAACAAATCAGAATATAGCTAAAATACTTAGGGTATGATTGAAAAACAAACCAGGAAATGTCATTTTATTTAGCCTTGACCAATCGTAGAAACCTGCAGTTCTAACTAGGCCCCTAGAGAGATCTGGGCAGGTTTTAAAGGATCCCCTACAGGTGACACCTGTCCAAATAAGCCTAGTTTTACCTGCAGGGGTCTTAATGCCTTGTCTCAGTCCTTAGAGTATTTTAATGTCCTTATTTGAAAGATTGAACAAACATTTTGAAACATATTGTAAATCTTTCACTGATGGTTCCAATGGTTGTAATAGGCTGTCTAGAGGGAACAGTGGATTTTTCCTTTAACATGCAGGTGGAATGGGAGGTTAATATATGTTTTGGCGTTGCGATGACGTACAAGGCCCTAGTCATAAATCTTTAACAACTCAGGTAAGTATGGGAGGTCTTCTATTTAAATTTGACTTTTTGTTTTTTGTCACCCATGCTTTGCTGACAATAAGTAAAAGTATAGTAAATGCAGGAGCTAAAAAGAAACTGGATAAAGTTTTGGACAAATGTTTTGACCAGAGGTCTTTCTCAACGTACTGTTACTGTATCTCTCTGTATATTTTACGCTTAAGTGTTTTGAAGTTCTGTATATATAGCTGTACATATATATAGTAAATATATAGCTGTATTTTTGAAGTGCTGTTTATTTTTTACATTTTTATATTTTTTACAAGTTCTACAATAGCTGTTGAAGCTTGATTATTTTTGTGATTTTATTTATGGCCCATAAGGAGTCTTCTGTGATTTTTAATCCAGTGTAGTTGCTTTCCCGCCCTCTTAATGCTGAATGGAGAGAGCAGGCTGGGGTAACCAATGGCCTGACCTGCTCCTGTTTTCTGTCCCGCTGTGCAGTTAGTGTTAAAGGATTTGTGATAATTTCCTAACATCTCCTCCACCCTCCTTCCTCCCTGGTGGGCAAGTACAATCTGTAGGTCTAAGGGAAAGTGACCCCCCTTGCTATAGTCAACAGTGCCAGAGGCTCCTGGGGGTAACTTGTGTTGCATGGTGGTCCTGCCTGCATGGCACAATGTATAGGTAGCCCCATTCAACTTAACAGCTTTAAAAAACTATTTGATACCAAAAGTATTTTTGGTAGTACTAAAGTATAATATACATTCATCCGAGGATCTCGATACTACCATTCTGTTATCTCATGATCACGAGATCATTTATCCCAGGATTCAGGCTTTGTTTCATGTGTGTGTGTTTTACACATGTGTGAATCAGTGGCTCTTCAGTCTACCTCGTCTAGGAAATCTATTCTTAATGTCCTTGCCACCCTTTTCACTGAGCTAACTTCAATTACAAAGACACGGTTTAAATAAACAGCTCATTACACGTTTAATCCTGGTGTTCTGTTACATGACAAAATGTTTTTTCTTGCCCAAAAAGATTAAGCCTGATGCATACATGCATGAAGAATTCCTTTTGTTCTTCATGTAAACATTTTGTTGAATCGCAGATGGATAAGAGATTGAGGGACAGATAGGCAGGAGGTGTAAGTTCTGCTCCTCTAGAGGAGGTACGCACAGTTTCACATGTAAGTGCTTTCCCATGAACACGAAGCCTTAAGTAGTTACAAGGTGTTTTGTGTGGTAGCTTTTCAATAATGCTGTTTGTGCTTGCAATGGTACTATGAAACGGCACTGTCAAACCATTTGCCAGATCAAAGGCTTCTTGTTTACTATGAGCTCAGAGTTCCTTGCGACAGGGGCTCCTGTCCTCACATTTAATCTGTGTGAGCCAACCATAAAATAATTAACCCCAGAATCGGCTACTCTGCTTTGTTTTGCTTTACAACACCATGTCACCTTATAGCAGGCTCCATTACCCTCAATGGTTTTTGAAGCTCTTGTCTCGATGCAGTGAGCACCGAACGTGTCACCTTCATGACCAGTTTGGTGCTTTTCACTTCAAAAGAAAAATACATGTTTAAATAGCTAAGTTACATGTTTTTACACTCAACAGCAACAAATAAAGTATTTAAAATAAAATTTAAAAAAAACACCACCAAATATAGTTTTATTGTATATTTTATACAGTATTATCTATGAGTACATTTAATTATTTCAGGACCGCTGAAAATCAATTATGTAGTCCATTGGTTACCAAATGAAAACCTAAATTGCAGTTAAGCTGCGTTGAAACTGTATCTATCTTCGTGCAGCAGTTAAAGATCCCCATAATTATGGCACCTGCACTTTTAAGACAAGATAATATATGCATTGTAACAGCAATTACTGTCATTTAAACTTTAGTTACATGATCAAATTCGAAACACTCTTCTCTGAATTGAAACACTGCTTGTTTTAAAGGGGAGGTGTGCTCTTCTAAATCTCATCCACCTGCCTTACATCTGGCTTCACAGAACTCTCCAGAGTGTCTGAACAGCATAGACTGGCAAATTGCAGCTCTAATAACTCTGCCTTCCCACGGGTAGAACTCCTATTTTTAGAGCTCGCAAGCTTCACAAGTTAGTTTCAGATGTGGTCTTTCCATATTTATAACCTACATCCAGTATGTGTACTCTGAGCTATACTGTAGCTATGCAAGAGGATTGTCAGGTTCCCCAGACCATTTCTGGTGCTGATAAACATTGTTTACAATATTATACAGGTGTAACAACTGCTCTTTTGAGCTGTTTTGTGGATGTTCAGCTCAATGAAGACCACATTCATAAATAAAAAAGAATATCATGTATTGTAAATGTGCAAACATTTGATTATGATGCTCCTAATACATTTGCCTTTGCATAGCACACAAAGCCAGTTGTCAATACGTCTGGTTATTTTGGATTGTATAAATTGTGATAGCCTTCTTGCTTTTGCACCTCACATTATTTCACAATAATTAAATAGACTTGCATGAAAATCTCAGAAATAACTTCAGTTGTAAATCGAAGTATTTGTACAAAATGAAGAGGAATAGACGGGTATTGAGACAGCACATGTCTTCTTTCATGGTGCTGAGTTTGGAATATAGACAGAAATACCACAATAAACACAGCAGGCTAAAGTCATTGTTTAATTCACAGCAAACAGATCTAAAGTTTACACACATCCAATGCCACTTTAAGGATGTTTGGGGAGGATTAAATTGCCATTATTACAGACCTCTTGCTTAACAGGGGAGTCTGCAAGTAATCTTTGTTGATAACATAGGTTTTATTTGTTTGTTTGTTTATTTTAAATTCTACTCACCGAGACAGCTTTGTACCATGGGGGTGGGGGTGCACATCCTAAAAGAGGCACTTACTATACTTGATATCTGTGCAAAAACAGAAATGAAAGACCTTGGAATGGAGAAACGTGAAGATTATTTATGTTCACCCCTAACAGCTTACTTACCTGTGAGTGACAACGCTCCATGGTTCAGCGATGTAATGGAAGCCTTGGCAAGAGATTGGATTGTGTTTGCCAGATATGTTTACCTATGAGCTTTCTAAGTATTACGGTGACCTGTTGACACTGATAAAGGTACTACTGCTTATTTTGCTATGCCCACATGCCAACAGGTCACCACCTTTGCAAAATGTAGACGCAACGTAGCTCACACAATACCACCCCCCACCACCAGTCGGTTAAGAGTATGCCTGTGTGAAAGAGGAATAAATGAATCGCATTTAATGCAAAAAAAAAAAAAAAAAAGTCAATGGCTTTTTGACTTATGGCAAGCTTTGAGGAGTATATGGACCATGCCTTTGGGCCCTGTTTGCACAAAAGGGATGCTCTTTGAAAATCCTGAAATTGACAGCTTTTTCTCGCTCCGTGTGAGGCAAAGGTCTGGGCCTAGGCACTCATATCGCTGGAGCATGACCGGGAGGAGAGAAGTTACACTTTGGGAACACACAGGGCCGTCGGCCTTCCCTTTTGTTCTCTGTACAGTCCGCTGTTCTTGCGTAGCACAAAAAAACAATAAAGGTGCTAGCGGTAGATTGGCTGTGGCCAAAACTGGAATAGCAAACGGCCGCTGATGCAGAACTAATCTGCAGAGAGGTCTTCCTGTGTGATAAGCCCCATCTCCTCCTCCCCAACCCAGAAACCTGACCTTTGATGGGAAATAACAAAAAAAACACAACAAAAAAGGAACCATTGCTTTAAGCCATGCTTGAATTTTTTCACATTAGTTTGAAGGCTTCCATGGAGGGGTGTCCCTTCTTATTTGATGTGGCAGCAATTAGTGAGGGACTTTTGTATTCAGAGAAGACGAAAACGGGCCACTTCAATAATCACGTTTATGCTTTGAATAGAAACAAAAAAGCCCAAAGGAACAGATAACATGGTTACATCAAACAGTAAACTGATTGCGCTTGTATCTATTATGGCTTTCTTTTCTTTTCTACAAGTAAAGTGTTACTTTTCCCATGAGAAAGCTGTTACATCATAGGACACACCGTGCCCACCTCCAGACTTAGCGCTCATTTCATGTGGGCAACTAACTCGTTTCAGTCTGCTGCTTTTATCGAATAACAATTTTCTTCACTTAAAAAGACCTGCTATAAAAAAATAGCAATTAGGGTTCTTAAAAAGAGCACCCAGTGTCCATCTATCCCTTGTGTTGCATTTATTCATAATAAGAAACTTCACAAGCCACAAGATTAAAGGGAAGTCTTTCTCATTGTCCCACCCCTTCCACCTCAAAAGATTGTATTCTACAAGAGCATTTAAGACACGACTTGTATGTATAAGCTATGAAATGGAACACATATAACACAGCACAGCAATACTGATTGAGGGGCACATTGTACCATAATGCAAATTATTACTTTTTCCTTCTCCAAGCTTTTGAAATGTTTTTTAAAGCTATGAGTGAATAGAAGGTACTTTACTGTATACAATGAGGAGACCATCATATATATTACAAACTAATGAAGAAATATAATGGCTTCTTGACCTTTTACTTCTTAATAAAAAAAAACTTTTTTGAATTTTGAAACACTGGTATGGTGCTTTCAAATAGACATTGGAGTGTAACATCTTGCTGGCTTTGGAATGCTTTGCTGCTTTATTTAAAAAAACAACAACAACAAAACCAAAAAAACTACTCATTAGTTTTGAATTGGGAGACTATCACTCCTAAACATAATACAATTCAGAGCCAGCTCTGCAGACCATTTTGTAACCACTCTCACGCAGCAGGGTCCATAGACACAAGGCTCTTTTTTTTGGCAGAAATCCATAGGATAAAAAAAAAGACAAAAGAGAAGAAAATACAGAATAAAAAAAAAACAGAGCTAGAAATAAGCAAGTCCTAGAAATAATATAAGGATAGTAAAGGTAATTCAGCGCATAGAAACTTGCAGACATTCCCTTGAGGGTACCCTCATTTACATTTTAACAGTGTTTTCCATCATTCTGAATAACTCAGAGCTATTGCACACACGTTGAGTTTCTCAAATAGCAATTGAGCTGACTTCAGGAGTGGATATGCAGCTGTAACTACCCTTCTCCTGTATTTCATTGCTCTCAGGTGGAGTCAAAGACATATATTAAGCACAGGATCTGCAAAGAGCTCAGAGGTAGTGCCACCTTTTGCACGGCTACTGTGATTGTTTTGTTCTTGTACTGTGGGTCACGTTTGCTGTGCACTTTGGTGGGTTTACCTCTGACCACTTTACAAACCCTTTTATTCATCAATAAATCAAAGAGAACCCGAATGAATGCAGCTCCAGATTTCTTTAAAAGCAGCCATTCAGAAAGCCTGTAAGCATTATGAACAGCAATGGAAGAAACCTGTAATGTCATTTTAATCTAACCACTCTCCAGTCGTCCCCCCCCCCCCCCCCAAGTTTGAGTTTTCATTTGTTGCTTTTACAATGTAGTGCTGCAGCACAATGCCCGAGTCTTCCCTTTCTATATCACCTCCCCCCCCCCCCCCCCCAACCCACACCCTTGCTTCAAGAGAACCAATAGAGAACCAGTTTAACACTTAAACATAATTTAATGCACAGTCATAAAATAATGCAGGAAACAACCTCAGCAATATGACAAAATCAGACAAAAATGCAGAAACATAACTTACAGTAACGTAATTACTTTTGGCATCAGACCAAGCACATACACAAACAAGCTACCATGTCTTAAGAGAAGCCTAAGCATGTAACTTGTAATTTGAAAAACTACAAGAGAGTTTAATTTAAAAGATAAATGTAATGTGCATGCATTATGCCACTTGGTTGTCGAATAAGAAATATTGAACAAAACCACAGAAATAATAGTAATTGCTCAAATAAAACACTGTAGTGTGTCTCCTCTCTGGAGAACTGTACATTCTGTTAATGTATAAAATTCATATACGTTTACACTTAACCATATCTTCATTGTCTACTACTCATGACTGTATTGTACTGTATTTACCTACAAGGTTTATATTTAGTTGGTAAAGCATGGCAATTGAATGTTTACTTAAATAGAACCTTTCCAGTCTTCTCCACTTTGTAAGTACTGTGATTCAATAAAAAGCATAATTAGCACCCAAGGAGAAGAGTAGTTGAACAAATATTAGGTTTCCTTTTAGTGACTTGCTGTACAAGGTAGCTGGCCCTCTTGCCCAAACACAACACAGCGCCTCGATAGTTGTCACAGGTGCTGCTTTGTTATATCCCGACAGCATTGAGTCGAAACCTTTTGAACTAAAAGAGGGTATTATCTTCCAAAAGAAAAAAAAAGAGAGAAAAGCACTGGGTTAAAAAAATAAAGGCAATGTTACCATGATTCAGTTGATCTATCTGTAAAGCTATTTATTATCCAATATACTGCTACGGGTAAAATAATGTTCCATTCACTGGAGGCATGTACCATATTCAGTTACAAAAGTACATACTTTATTTATAAATGACTTATTTATCTTTGATAACTGTATGTGTTTGATTCTCCACTGTGGAGAATGTTCTCTTCTACCGACAGTTTCAGTAAGGATTATGTCTTAAACTACAACACGTATTTGGACAGTGCTGTACAGTGTCACCATAAATATTCATATAGCACCTGAATATAGTTTAAATAAATTACTCTTTATTGGTTTACTGGTTTATTGTGGGATTTATATAGAGTTCATTAACTTCCGCCACTGTTTAGATCATTAAAATAGACTGCAGTATGTTAAGACTGTCAGAAGTATGTTAGAACAGCCTGGAGAGAGAGAGCTACTGTGTGTGAACTGCTACTGTTTATCGATTACAGTATCATGTGTGTTTGAAATCTACACATTAAGATCTACAGATTACACTGAGTTTTATAATAATAATAATAATAATAATAATAATAATAATAATAATAATAATAATAATAATAAAAGCTGTAATATAATAAACGTTTACAATCAGGTATGAATTCAATTTATTTCAGAAGTGGGTAATCTTAGAAGCATTTATGTTAGTGCTTTATGAATGAAATGATGTCATTGTTATACTGAATCCCACGGATGTATCTCTATTTCAATACTGTGTAGTATCCGGGTGTTAAAAATTAACCTGGAACATTTAGTGGAAAAAGCAGAAAACTATTGCTCAGCACCAGCTCTATAAAAAAAGGGAAGCTTCAAACAGCATAGGGGAAATAGCATGCCTGTGCAAACTTTTCTAGGTGATCAATAAAGTATTTTGCATTCTTGTTTTACAATTCGGGGACTTGAGGGAACCTCCCCAGACCTTCCCTGGGGACAGGCCTTTGACACATTCATTGGCACCTACCCCAGTCGGTGCTTTCTTCAGCATGCTCTGGGACAGCAATTTGCCACCTCATTATCAACTTGATTGATGTGGAGAGTTTTTGAGAGTGTCTGTCACATCATGATTGTTAGCCTGAATCCCACAGCAGGCTGATGCTGTTCCTAGAGAAAGCCCCGTGCATGACAAAATAGTTCCTACAGCTGGAGTTTTTCTTATTCCTTTCGCTCTTACTCTAAAAGGGAAAACAACCAGCTCTGTAGAATAGATACGTTAGAAAGACAAAGCTTTCTGTATTCTCCTGGATAAATCTACCAGTACTACAGTTCAGAATGACTGGGGACCAATACAATGTTTTGACAAATTCTAAGTTCTGCAATAAAAGAGAGCTTTTGTAGAGCAACATTTATTCATATACAATTAACACGGCATCAACTACTACTGTATTTACTGCATGAGCCTATTACTGAAGCCATCAGAGCTTGGCCTAAATAGTAAAGGCATTGAAGTTTAATTATCAAACTGTTCTGGGCAGTAGTGCACCTAGTTAAACACAAACCCCTTTCATCCCTATTGCAATAGCAGAATATAGTTCTTGCATTCATGGCTTCAGTTTCCAAAACTTTTCAACTGGACTCGAAGGACATTTGATTTAAAATGACGAATAAAAAACTAAAGCACAATAACTTACATACCAGTGGGTATTACTTAACTTTGATGGAGTATTTGTGGCTGTTTTTGGAGACCGTCATTTGTAGCATGAATAAGAGGGAAGTTTAGGTGCATCTGTCTATACAAGCAGATTAATGAGCAAAAATACATTGCAATTTATTGCAGCGACACTTCAGCAGAATAGGGTGTCTCACAATTCTTTCCACCACAAAGATTACTGTAGTGTCTGAAACGATTAAAATATATATATATATATATATATATATATATATATATATATATATATATATATATATATATATATATATATATATATATATATATATATTTTTGCCAGATGTTCTCTTTTTCAAATGGTATTTTGCAAAAAATATTTGTTTAAAGACGTACCGTGTGTGGTAGTTTGCATGGCAATCAATATACTAACAATATAACTGTCAGTGCAAGAGACTGGGTTCTGCCACAAAGGCAATCAATCCAGTGGGAGTAGGACAGTGTGGCATTAGTTTGTGTATAGTCTGAAAGCCACATCTTTATACTGTTAGTAATATCGTTGTGACTCATGGTTATTTACATGACTATAGCAGCCTGTGAGAAAATAAAGCAGTTTAGATAGTAGAAACATTCTGTCTAGCACATTAAATGGTTTACACTCTAGATAGCAAAGCAGTGTTGTCATACATGACAAGGCCTTAGGCTCAGTCTGGACCAACAGCTTATTTCTTCATAGCTTTTTCGGTATCATTTCCTGTGGTGCAAATTGTAGTTTTCATCATTTGTGTTAAGCAGAGAGAGATTAGAGCACCAGCAAGATGCAGGGTATGCTTGTGTTTAAATGCAATTAAGCTTTGATTTTCACAAATTACACGCCAAAGGCAAATCATTTGAAATCATCATTCAGATGAGACGTTACGCTGAGGTCCTGTCTGACCTCAATACATATCTGATTGCGCTCTTTAGAAGATAAGAAGGGTAGTTAACTCTGGTGCTCTGGCTAAATCCCAATGCAAGTTAATAAAACACACCTACCGCAGTACAAATTAGACTGGTCATCCCCTTAAACAAGAGGATTCCCCTCAGTGGATCAATGCAGTCTAAATGTCTTCAGATAGGCCCATTCCATATCACTTGTGTTACAGTTTGGCGCACACCCTCCTGCATTGGTAATTTAGGCTAAGGACTAGTGTAACACATATTTTTTAAGTTATATTGTCAAAAGTTTCCTAAAGGAACATTTTCTTGATGTTGTTGTAACACACGTAACATGGAATGGACCAATAACAAATTGTAAGATAGAGTCAATGCTTAAAATCAACACATTCCACATGTTTCATGTACTAGACATTGTTAAAAAATAACTAACAAAACTAAAATTTGGCAATCTCAGGGATGTAAATTTATAAACGCACTTTTGACATGGTTTCAAATTGCATTTAGGCTGTGCACTTGTTCAGGAGGTGGGGTTTGCTATTAAAAGGGCCTGAAATCCCTATGGCAATTTGAAATTCACATTTGTCTATTATGCTTGGGAAACCCAATACAGGGCCTCAAAAGTATAAGTTATAAAACAGGCTTAATGAGATGGGGATGCCATGGCCAGCCTCAAAAACACTAAAATGCAGAAGTCGGGGCTTAAAGTTCATAAAAACACTTTATTGTGGAGAACAGCTTACTGGTACATACTACAGTATGTCTGCTGCCATATGCCTTCCAGCACGCAACTGTACTTGTCAGTAAAAACGAAGCCCATATGCACACAATGTGAATATATAAAATTGTCACCGAGGAAGTTTTTTAAAGATAGAATTTCAACAACATGTGTTCCACACAAGAGAAATCTTCAACAAAACCTTTTCATTCTTTAAACTCGACTGTTTTAGTCGACTATCGCTGAATTTTGGATTTGCATGTACACAGATTTTCAGACTACCCCGGGATACCAAAACAAAAAACAAAACAAAAAAATCTGAAAATAGACAACTGTTACTAATCACTCCAGAACTCTTACAGCTTGAACACCAACAATGGCTTAAAACAGTGTGGCAAGAGGCCCCTTGTAAAACTGAACTATGCATGTGACAGTTCTTCAAATTATGTGTGACAATGCCAAAATCCAACAAGTGCATTCAACATGGATTATACCAACACATTTTCATAATGCATTCATTTATAAACTTAATATTTTAGAGTCTTTTGTTTTCTATTATAGTAACAGTGTCACAAATGTTAATAACAAACTAATTTTGTTACAATCATAGTGAATCTCCCCAAAATGTTTTATTTTTATTTTAAAAAAAAACAGCTCTTTGGTGTTGAATGACTAGGAACGAGAGGCTAGGAACGAGACTAGGAACGAGAGACTAGGAACGAGAGTAGGAATGAGAGACTAGGAACGAGAGACTAGGAACGAGAGACTAGGAACGTCATTGGCTTTGTCAAGAGCCAAATGCTGCAAAAGCACCTAATACTAAACCTTAAAATCACAATTTTACACCAAACATTTTACTTAACACTAAAGTCACTATCAGATTGCAAAGTTGCTATTCATTTCCCCAACAGGACAATTAAAATATTGCTCTCTATAAAAGATGCTATTCAAAGTGTGGGTGTTCCAGATAGACGACTGAACAAACTACACATCAAGGCTTCCTGCTTGCATACCTTTACTCCTAGGATGCCAGCTCCAATATCCTTCAAAGCCTTCCTCCTACATTTATACCATTCACATGTCCCACATTTGCATCTAATTTGCAGTTTTAATTGAAACAAAATAATGATTTATCGGTAGTGTAGTAATGAACTGAAGAGGTCTGGTCTAAACTCACAAGATTTTTATTTCACCAATAACAAGCATGTACCAGATGGACCAACATATGCCAACATTTTCTGTATATTTAATAAGTTATTATATCATGCATAATTTACCCATGATCTTAAATACACCACAAGAGTGGTTACCATAAGAGCTCATTACTCTGGGTTTAGTCTCTTTTTTCTGGCAGTTTGTTCCTGTTTCTCCTCTCTATCGATCACAATTCAGAATGGTGCAAACAATACATCATGTCAGTTAGTCCTAAACCAGAAGAATAATATATACAAAAGGTTTTTTTTCAGCTTCCTTTGGTGTAAAACAAAACCGAAACAATGGCTGCAAATTCTTAGGATTTCATAAAACACATTCTATTTTGAAAGGATTTTCATGTGTGTTGTGGGCTAGATATGCCATTGTAACTATTGCATTTTTCCATTTTAATAGTCCTTTAAACCCCTAACCCCCTTTTTGGTATATGGTATATGGTACAAAGCTGGGGTTTTTTTTGTTTTTTTTATTAGATCGGCATTCTATTGTGTAAACAAAGAAACTTTACAAAATGGCATTGGGTTACCTGATAGAAAGGTCACATACATTTCAACTAATGTTAGGTATAGAGCTACCTTTTCATGTAGATAAAAGGAGATGAAATCTCTGGCTAAGTGCCAGGAGGACACACTCATTCCTCCACTGGCAACAGTGCATGAAAATGGGAAGCTATGCGAGGAATCTGCCACTTTGTATTCCTTGCTCTTCCATAGAAAAAGAAGCCTTTTCGCAGGCTGACAGCAGAGTGTCACGGTTACTCTCCCATGCAGGCTCTGGGTGAGAGGCATCTAGTAGGACAAGACTGATGACAGGGTGGAGGCTGACTGCACAAGGTCCGATTCAGGCCTCATCAATGCAAGGTGGAGGAATAAACTGCTGATTAATTAGTGAAACATGGGGGGCAGATTTCAGATCGCATGCTTCTTAACCCCCTCCATTTTGCCGTCCAGTGAACCTCATTATACTACTAGTGCATGTTCTGGTTTGAATCTAAAGCTAACAGAAAAGTGGAAGTAAAGATTAGTACCCTAGTATGTGTGTGTGTGTGTGTGGAAACAATTACAGTTAAACTCTGATAAAATCCCAGCTTCCTTCACAGCATTTGTATCTCCCATTGCAAACTATACAATTGGCCCACTTGTCCAAACTCAAAGTGGTGCTACATTAAAAGACTTAAAAAAAGGATTATCCTTAGTTAAGTGCAAACAAATAGTGCTGACTTTTTGTCTACAGCAGCTATGACTGAAAATATGAACATACTAAACATAAAACGCAAATGGAGGTACATAAAGTTTCATGTTTGCCAAATAAATGCAGGAAATTTGTCCTCAGAGGTATAGATAGTATACAGTCATTTTCACAGCAAAGGTACCGTGCTGTAAAGCAGACCCAAGCTGTTTAGCACTGCTTGCTTCTCATTCACTGCTAAAACCGTAGATCAACAACATCAGAAACAAGCCACAGATTGCAATGTGATACCTAACATTTACTTCCCTGCAAATGGCCCCTTTCTGCTGGTCCCAGACATGGTTTCTCTGTGCAAAACTAGAAACTCGCCATCTCTTCACATCGTCAAGAAACTGTGCTTGCTCAGCTGCCTCATGGGCAAGGATGTTGACATGGCTTGGGTCTAATTGACAGCTGGCAAAAAAGGAACAAGATTCAAATAAAACTAGTGTGCTTTCAATAAAGAAAGCTTATACTTGTGGTGCATCATTTACAGCAATAGGTCTCAGCTGGCTATATTTCATTGAGATGCGTTATTTAAAAAAAATAAAGCATGGTACCTTAATCCTATTGATTTAAAGTGTGATATTTTAGAATATAAGTCACTGTCACTTTCATTGCGAAATGTTTTCTTGGACAAAATGTGTGTATGATGGGTTCCTTGTATTTTTGTTTTATTGACTTGAATAATGTTGGTGATCCTATCACCTCCTACCCCTCCTATGTAAAATGACTTCATTTCTAATCACATATACCATCACCAAACACATCGCTAGATCACAGCTTTTTCCTGAGGTTTTGGTTTTTTCGGGCGTTGGGGGTTTTGGCAGATCCCCAGCTCAAATGTGGCATAACATAGATTTAAGCCAGCCTAGACATTTTGAGCCTCAAGCCAGCTTGCAGAATGTTTACACAGAGGAAAAAGACAAACTACAGTAATATATATATATATATATATATATATATATATATATATATATATATATATCAAGCTTGTGTAATTGTCTTTAATTGCATGCCTGTAAGAAGCTAGGGTTGACAGGAATGTCGTTAAACAGCTTATCAGTGCATGTACTCTTTTGATTAAAAATGTCTTCTAAAATGCTCATAAAACTACCTTCCACTTTGTTTTTCTATATTATTTTACTACTGCTTAAATGGTGGTTCAGTAAATTGGTACAAACAGCTATTATGTAATTAGAAAGCTTCATAGAAATTCATAGATTTGCAGCACTGAAGACGGTGGCCATCCCAATTCATCCACACAGCATGGACAGCACAAACAGAGCTCTGGATCAGACCCATGCAATCCTTGGCCTCTCTTTTTGATACTACAGTACCTGCAAGAAGGCCCAGTGCCAGTTTTCCCAAATTGTGTCGTTTAGTTTAGTCATTGTGTGGACTATGTCAGTTGAGATCACTGGTATAACAGCTTGATTCAAACCAAGACTTTCAAAGGCAAAAGGCTTGTGGGTTAACCTGTCAAAGACCACCAAGATCAGAGAGGTTCTTAAACAAAGAATGAAGTGACTCTCGCCATGAGGTGTCACTGCACCTTGATTTCCCATGCTCTGTAAGATAACAGCAGCTTGTCAGTGGCAGGTAGAGCCCCCTTTGTGTTTGCTTGTTTGTGTCTGTTGATGTATCGGAGGATATTTATACAAAGCTGACTCTCAAGGTATATATTTCCACAGGACCATGTCCCTTGCCTCCTGGGACAATCTGTTTAGGATATCATAGCTTCCTCTTAAAGAAATGCTTTTGACATCTGAAGAATATTCTTCTTGGTTGAGAACAGATTATTCTTGGTGATGTGAAACTGTTTGTGGTGCTCTCTGTAAAAGTAAGGCTCTGGCCAACTTCCTTTGGATGATTAATGGTGGCCAATAATATTCTATTCAAAACTGTTTCTTCCATAGCTCACACAATGACAAACTGGAAGAGTACCGTGCTTTATTACTACAAGCTGCAGAACAGTTTGGTGTGTTGTAATCACCTACTTTAACTTCCAATATATTATTTTAACAGCTTGAAATTTGTTGGGTTCTGAGTAACTACATGTTTGTCAAAGAAGATATTTCTATTACTGTATCACTATATAAATGTTATTGTAGTGTGTTTAGATAAACCGACACAGGAGCATTTAGACATCCATACTGTATACAGTATATTTTTATATATATATATATATATATATATATATATATATATATATATATATATATATATATATACATATATATATATATATATATATATATATATATATATATATATATATACACACACACACACACATACATCACATTTAAAACCACACATGCTTTTTCATAAAAGTGATATACCTTCTGTTTGCTGTACATCATTTAAAGGGTTATGGCTCCTTTAAAAGATGTTTCATCCGATAAGAGGAAATGTGAGTAAATCTAATGACTACAAAACATTGCAAAACCCAGACAGCAAACAGAACACCCAGACCGTATCAGCATGAGAAAAACTAGTTTGATATTTTACTTTTAGTCACATCACCACTGATGCCACAATACTGGTGCCCCCCCACCCCCGGAGTCTTAAACTAAATAAGCGCTATCTGTTTTCCGTCAAACAATAATCACTGGAATCAAGGAGTACAATGTGCATGTAGTTTCACAGTTATAATGTGGGCACATTCTTCCAAGCCTGTACTCCAGCTTGGCACCAGGATGCAGCGTTCCTGGTGCAGGCCCCCCATGATTTAGTGTCCAGCAGCTGCCGAAGGGAATTCTGCCATGTCTGTTGGCAATGCGTCCAGGCGGAGAGTCAGTAGTTATTTTATATCGCATTACACAGCAACTAAATACAGCAAAGCCCACCACGTATCCTGTCTGGACTAAACAGTTATTCAGTTAAGGCAGCATGAATTAGCTTTAACATTTAAAATCCATAGAGATTCTGAGGCCTGGGGAACTTTACATAAAGCAAATCGAGTAACAGGATTTGGATCAGATGTGCGCCGCGTAAGCGTTCAATAGGAGAGCATGGTGTAGATTTGGGTTATTTTAGGCAACATTGTTGGCGGCTTGTTAACATTCTCACGAAATATAACAGGACCTTACCGATTCAATTGGAATTGTTTGCATATATATATTTAATACATAAAATATGTTTGTAAAAGAGGTCTATAATTAGTGGGCCTAAGCAACACAGTAATATCTTACGATATATAGATTTGGTTAAAAAAACAGAATGATCTTAAAAAAAGGAAAATGGCAATACTATGATACATTTTAGCATAATCATAATCTCGTCATTACATATATGAATATGTTGAATGTATCACTATATATGGACACACTGACATTATTATTACTATTAGTATGTTTTAAAAAACGGTAATTTAGACATCAAACAATCAGTCTAATGCAGGGCCGTTTGATTTGAACAGGTGCCCAGGCATGCTTATTACTGATTGTCACTGGTCCTGCTGACTACGGTAGGCTTAACAATTTGTGTTGCAAACAGCATACAATTTTTGCCAAACGTATAGTTTAGTGCCAAGGGCTGTCTTAAAACTACAATACTAACTAAAACAATTTGTATTGCTATGTAACAAAAAACAAAACAAATAAATGAAATCAATAATTTAATTAATAATTAATAATTTAATTATTAATTAAAATAAGTGTGCTCCTATAACAGTCCACACATGCATGCAGACAGAAAGATAGATGCTGTCTATTATTTAAAATGTGTGTTACCAAGTCTTAAAAACTGAAGAATTATTTTATTGTTGTATGGCTATGACTCATATGGCTAACACTCAAATATTTAAAACAGTACCTCAAGATGTTTCAAGATGTAAAATCTATCCATTGTACTACCTACACTCAAAACGTAATTGTGTTCTGAGTGTACATTTCAAGCTATGAGACATTTTTTCTAACCCTAAGTGCAGTCTTTATAAAACATGACGACACTAGGCAGTGACCCAATAGACTCACATTCTTGGTGACATTCCCAAAATAGACTTTGTATTATTGTAATGCTGTTTATGTTCATTTCTAGTGCCAAACATTTCTGGAATTCAGATCACTGTGAAATAAAACACTAAACACTTACACCACAGAATGCAAGCACGGCTTTTTGGACCACTGACAAAAGAAAAGCAAAGGGAAACTTTGTCAGATTGCTGTTAAGTGTGGTTTTCCTTTCAAAAGTACTTGTTTGGCATAAATAACATTTGTCAATGTTAAACTAGCCAAGAAATGTATTTTCAGTCAAATGCATTTGAGTATAGAGATATATACGTAAGTGTACACAAAGTGTAACTAAAAAGTTCAAACCTCTCATACTCTGGGGATTTTTTAAGTTTTCACCTCAGATATGATTTTCTATAAACCAGGTTTCATTTGGCTAGGACAATTATCAGTGTATTGTTGGATCTTTCTATGCCCTGCCTGTACCATGCCTGGATACTAGGCAATCAGCTTCAATGAGCAAACTCAAACGCCAATGTATGTAAATTTATACAGTATCAATTTTCTTGTAGGTTACATGACAATATATACTCAATGTTCTCAATCAAATATTATTATTATCAGAAGGAAAGCCATGTCTTTAAAGTGCAGTTTACTGTAGTAGATTTCGTTATTAGAAAAGTTTACATGTAATAAAATTCAATGGTAAACCAAATACATTAACTACTATCAAAGGTTGATAAAAATAAAGATAAAACATGTCAAATTGATGTTAGATGGTTCTGCACTTCTTCCTCTTGGTGATAAATAGACCTTTAATGTTATAGAACGCTACATTTCCGTACTGTGAGTGATGATGATGTATTGTACACTATAGTTTAGGCTGGGATGTGAATTAACACTGCCTGGGCTGTGAGTGATCGTGATTGCATGGAGTAGGAGGGGGATATACATAACATTTAGGTGTGTTTTTCTATGGGGGAAGAGGCTTCCTCTGGTTACAGTGCAATGCTGTTTAAAGCATTATTATAGTCAATCAAGAGCGGACAGAAAGACAAGCCTGCAGCAACTCTGGAATATTTTTTTTATAACAGTAAATGTGTTCAATTTACAATATAAGATATATTAATTTTGGCTTATATATATATATATATATATATATATATATATATATATATATATATATATATATATATATATATATATATATATGCATGTCCCAGTAATTTAATAATGACTTGAAAATATTTTCATCCTGTATCTTTTAAATATTGTAAATAGGTGTAAAAGTGTAAACATCAAATCCTAAATTGCATCCTCCCAAATAATAATAATAATAAAAACATTCTTTTTTCTTGTTTTAAGAGCTGCTTTCATACGCCACACACACTCTGCTTTGAACATTTGTCACGGTTCATTTACTGCTTGGGTGTAAAATAGCTTTTTTAGAGGTTCATTTATTTGCAGATTATGTTCATAATCTTCATGCATTGTTCCACTGATGCTGAGAAGTTAATTAATGCTTTTGTTTCGTCCAGGCTTCACTATTGCAATGCTTTATTTGCTGGGCTTCCAGGTCATGCCTTATCACGTTTACAGCTTGTTGAGAATACAGCTGCTAGGGCTCTCAGTAGAACAAAGGAAAGGGATCATATAACACCTGTGTTGCCCTCACTGCACTGGCTTCCAGTGAGTTTAAGAACTGAGTTAAAATTATTATTATTATTATTTATTTTTTAGCAGACGCCCTTATCCAGGGCGACTTACAGTCGTAAACAAATACATTTCTTACTGTTGACATATAAAGCACTAAATGGCTTGGCACTGAATTATCTAATTCTGTCCCCATATGAAGCTATGTGCACTTTAAGATCAGCTAACACTGCCATTTTATGCCCACAAAATGTCCAATCAAAAAGTAGAGAGAAAGTGCATTTAATTATCATGCCCCCAGATTGTGGAACTCATTCCATTTTACTAATTAGAGATGCTGGGCTGGCCAATATTTTAAAAGAAAGATTAAAGACTTAAAAACAAAATTGTTTTACCTAACAACTGGCATGCTTAGGTCCTAACATATTGATAAGAGAATTGTACTTGCTGTACAGACTTTCTAAAAAACTACTTTTTACAACCCCTAGCTGTAGGAGTCCTGATGTCTATTAATTTCTTATGCTTTTGGAAGGGCAGCATATAGGATTGCTAAAAAAAAAGAAAAAAAAGGAAATTAAACTTGCAAACCTCTTAAATGAAGAGCTTGGATGAATTATTTCTTCTATTGCAAAAGAAAAATATTAACACTTGTAAAAAGCCTCACTACTCTAACCTACTAATAGTACAAATCCAAACGGTACAGAACAAGGGAGAGGTCTCTCTGTTATTGTCTGTGATAGATGAAAGAGACCTGCAACTAGCTTTCTTCTTTTGATAAAACAAAAATCAGATAAAAAAAGACCAAAAGGTACCAAGTTAAAGCCACACCTGCTGTTTACAGCGAATCATTTCCCTCCTATACACAGAAAGGTAATAACACCCAAACAGAAGCAGCACTTCAAACAGGCTATATTGGGAAATCTGCAGAATTAGTTTTTTCTCAATTAGAGTGCAATTTCTTTAACAGGAGTTATTATAAAACACGTACGAGAACTCAACCAATCACAGTTAAGGATTTGCCAAAATTCCATGACATCTCATCTTGTGTACAGACGTTATCCTGTGCATAGAACACTGTATGGCACAATTCTAAAGTAAAAAATAAAAAAGCAATTTTTTCTGTTTAATCAAAGTTCTTGTGTAAGACTACTTTCTGAGTCTTATTATTTCACACACTCGGAGCAGCCAGAACCAGTCAGCTTCGATTTGTTGTCCTGCCCAAGCTGAACAAGAGGACCTCTCTCACTACAATAAGAGACACCTGACACAAAGTAGGAACTTATAATATTTAAGTCATTAAATCAATTTCTTGTTGAATAGCTGCGTGTATTTTGGGAGAGATCAAAGTCTTTGGTTTGGACAGGAGAGCATGCAAAGTTACTTCAGGATCATGGGTCAAACATGTTCTAGAAAACCTTTGGAAACATAGTCAGACTAATATCTGGTATAAATCTGATGCAGAGAAACGGATGTATGCTTTCATTTTCTCTAGAACTGATCACTGCATGAATTATTACATTCTTAATTGATCCACTGGTGTTGTACCGGGCCTTGGGACAGCTTGCAGTGATAGCTGCTTTATAAATGTAATTCTATTATTGCTTTTGTAAAGCAGCGGTGTGTGTGTGTTTTTTAATGTTCCCAAAGAATGCATGGAAGCAGAATCATCCGGTTTTCAAGTCTGTTACCCACACCAATAATGGCCAGAAATGACTACATTCACTACCTGCAGAAATATAGCACATATCCATCGTTCCTGGCTTTGCAGTGGCTTTCCAATTTTTCTACAAGGATAAATAAACATGGTTATGTAACAGGCTTCAGTAAACACATTTTTATGGTATAGAGGCAACCACATCAAAGACTGTCCAAAGCTGTGTTTCTAAACAAAAGTGGTTTACAAAAAGATAAAAAGATCATCAAACATTAAAAGATTAGTACTCCACGTGGTGGCACAGTAAAGTGTCATTTTATTGTCTAAAATCAGACGGGTGGTGTAAATATTTCTTTTAATCCATGTACTGAACTGCCTCCCCTGTAACATCAAATTTTAAGATGAAAGGGACTTTGTACAATCCACTTGAAAGCGAGGGTACAGAGGACAGCACATACTGGCTGCTTCTGTCTGCTTCTGTCTGCAGACAGCTGTATCCATATGCCTGCGACTGACAGGTGGAGCCCACTTCATACAAAAGTTTAGGATTAAGCAAATCCTTGTTTTAATAGCCAGCTTGTGAAGGGGTGTTGTATCGTAGGCTGGAGGAATAAAAGTTTACTTTTTTAGCTCAGTATTGGATTTGCTGCTTAGCTGGGCTCATGCCATACCCCAGGGCAAGTGGAGTGATATTTATTTTGTTATTCAGTTAGCACTGTTCTTGCATGAACTTATGATTCCAGCCCCCAGTAAAATCTTTCTTAAATAAAGGCCCCAAGTCTCGAGTAATTCTCACGTTATATATATACACATATATATATATATATATATATATATATATATATATATATATATGTTAGTCAAACTTTTAGCTTTTTCACCAAAATCACTGCTCAGGGACATACTATTGCAATAGTTAGAGGGTGTCAACAGGGCCTAACCAGAGCTGACATTCTACCGAGATCAAACTTAGGGTTCAAGGTATAGCTGGCAGTATTTATATGACTGCTTGGTATTTACTATTCAACCTCCAAATCTATATTACACGGCAAACCAACAGAATGCATCAGCATTTATAATGCAAAAAAAACAAGCGAGGACACGACCTCTGGCTCTTCATAGCTAGTTACAGCCATGTGTGTTAATATTGTGGATACTACTGTGCATGCGCTGTAGAGGATACAGTATACCAATTCTATACAGGTGCCATCAATAAACAGCAAGATCTTTTTTTGGGGGGGGGTGGGGGGGGGGGGTAAATTTTACGATTGACAAAATAAAAAAAAAAGTAAGATATTAAAATGTATTTAAAAAAATCAAAATCATTTTAGGATAAAGATGGTGTATTATTATTATTATTATTATTATTATTATTATTATTATTATTATTATTATTATTATTATCATAAGTCCACTAGAATAATGGTTTATTTTGTTGAAACTGCTTAAAACCCCCCAGGGTGAAAATTTTATTTGTAGACTACACACTCTCACACACTGAAACAAGACCTGGTTTGTCCTTAACCTACCATGGTGAACACCCTCAAAGTAGACAGAAGTTGCACTACGTCCCTGCCGACTTCCAACCTGTTCAATGAGGGGAGTCCACAAAGAATCAGAAAATAAACTCCAGGCTTTGGCTTTTGTCGCTCCCATTTATTTGAGGGATTTAGTTGGTGCTATCAAGCAGGTTACATCTAGGTTATGTGTGTCAGAATACGATTTGGCTGTACCTTTTGTTGAGAGGCTTTGATTTTTTTTTTTTTTAACATAGCTTTTCCTTTTTGTTCTTCCTTTACCGTGTCATCCCTTTATGTTCCACCCATCAGCTTTTTGTACTCCTTTTTCATCTAGCGATACCTGCACAGAGCTCTTTAAAAAGGACGAGAGGGAGGGGATCTGCTGTTGTCACATAAAGCCTGCGTTTCTCAGTTTTCAAATATCTTATTGAGCCTCTCATAGCTTTGATATTTTAAGTAGGTATCACAACAAAGGAACAACAAATGGCTCGAAAGGTAATGCAGTCTAGTAAAGTTTCTAATGGCTTCGAAGCTCTTGAGCAGATCTGCCCGAAAGGAGATCTCTTTCCCAGGAGTCCTATTCAGTTTCTGTGGGAGGGTTCACCTTCCGAATTCCAATCGTGTGGATCCTTACTGAACAATAAATTGCGAGGCTCATTGTTTGGGCTCAAAGCAGTGGACGTCCTGCACTTCATTCTTACATGATATTTTGGGAAAACATGATTTGCATAGTTTCCCATTCGACCCCTGGTAAGAAAGGTTGCCTGCGGGAGAGACATCACGCCTGAAACCATAAGGTACAGGACAATATTCCCTTGCATTGTGCAGAAAGAGAAAGGATTTGATTTGTAACCATCCCCCCGAAGGCACAATGTCACAGCAGTGCTATTGTCTTGGTGTCTCCTGGATGTTTTTGTCTAGTTGTATATCATTGTTGTTATGTAAAAGAAAGAAAAAAAAATCATTATTATCGTGCCCCATGACCTGCGGACTTTCAGTTACAAGCATTTCGATCTTGGCGGCCAAAAAGTGGGACGCTGGTTTTTGACCACCCATAGTGCTACATGCATTTCATTAAGAGGTTGTTAATGGCCTCAAAAGGAGTCATAAATCTTCCCATTTATAAGTATCTAATTGATTTATGACTTTATTTTAGTTCTTTATTAAAACGCAATTACAAGCTCTTTTAGGAAAACACAGCATACACTTACAAGGCACATCCTCCAAGATGTCGGGACGGGCCTCAGCATTCAGAGATGCCGCTGAGATGTACGAATGGGATTCCAGGGAAGCCCCAAATCAAGTGCATTCAGCAAAGGGTCCTTTTAGCCCAGCAATTCGATTCATGAATGCAACTTCGTTCATGGATGTAACATCATGAGTGGTAAGGGATCATAGGAAAGTACAAAATGTGGCTTAAACAGGAATTTAAAAGCACGGACCAATAAGATGCTACACTTCAGTCATGATTAAAAAAAATAATAATAATTGATTGATTTCATTGAGTACACCTGGACCTATTAGTCCTGTCAAGCAGCATCAGCTTAATCTATGCACTAAACAAATCATTTGGTTATAACAGTATCTGCTGGAGTTTGTCCTTCTTGTCCATTTAAACAACTGTCAGTCTTTTGTGATGGGAATGGGGTTTGTTTTGATGTGTTTCTCTTCCTCTTAGTTTGAACAGGGTTGGATAGAATTTATGAGTCTGTTTGTGAGATGTATCATCAGAAACACATTAGTCAGTGAAATCCTGGGGTTCAATACATCTACTCTAAAGCAAAACACTGACTCTTTCTTGTAAGGGTCCAGGATTCGTCTTTAAAGCCTTTCATAGAAGTGAGCATGTGAGGGACAGAGAGGCAGAAGGCTGGCAAAAGACAACACATACAAGTAACCTCTGGGTTTAAAAAGGGCCAGGGTTATCATGTAAGGAAATATTTTACTTTGATTAATGACTTTTAATGCTGACTACCTTATGCTTAAACTTGCACTTAAAGGACAGCAAGCGCTATTTTAAGGGAAACCAACAGTTCTTAACCCCTTATCCTGTATTGTCTATTTCAGATATCTCCAATCTGTGTCCATCACACTGCTCCCTTTAAGACAATAGGTAATCTGTGGTGAATCTGTACTAGATATGGTGTGGCTGGTGTGTATAAAAAATATTTATAGGGTAAGCGGTTAATACTTCTCAAGTGTTTTCCAAGGTTGATTTAGTTTAAATAAAAATAAATACACACTGATCTGTACAATAAGCCTTCAGTTCTCAGACAGATGTCTGTGATGGGCAGGGTATTTAATAAATTACCAAGCGTTTCGAGTGACAAGTATCTGGGGAAGGATAAAGCTTGTAAACATTTGCATTGCTGTGGTTTCCTGCTCATACAATTTAATACCATCTGATTCTTTCTGACAGCTGACGTTTTTAACTCTATACAGATGATACTCACTGGGGGCTCCAGTACATTACAGACGGATCCTTGCTTGCTTAATTGAATATGCTAGGCTTGGTGCACGGTAATGGACTGCATGTCACATAGGACTACCACAAAAAATTGACCACTCATTTAAAATATATTTTCAAGAAAGAAGCGAAATAAAGCACACTCAAACCATAATGACCAGCTTCACAATGGAACACATATAGACATACCCAAAGCTGTATTGCACTTTCATAGACCATGACTTTTTTCTTTTTTTTTTTTGCTTTGTTTTGATAAGGTTTTAATCCTAAGGGAGAACTCTGCTTTTTTTTTTATTACCTTATGATAAAAAAATAATGTGTGTGTGCATGCATTCTGAAGTTACCACCCAGTTTGCCAAGAGTGTAGTAGGCTTCTCATCCAGGTCATATTGAATATTCTCTTCTTGTGGCCAGTCTGCATTGGAATTTTTTCAGCTGTAACCGGAGCTCAGTGCTGTGAAGTTCTGAGACTCTGGCCTATAGCTTTACAGTCTGCAGTCCCAAAACACCTGTTCAGTCTGACTGACAAACAATCATGTCATTATTCATCACAGAATTGGGAGCCTAAATCCCTTGGTCCTAAAGCCCCAACCACAACAAAGAACCCAAAAATATGACACTTTTTTCTGACCATCAATTAGTGCTAATTGCATATTGCACACTCACTGTGGATTTATCCAACTGTAACACTGAAAGACGTGTTTTGTACTGGGTGTGCTTTAGTGAACAGACCTACTTTCTAAAAATAATCCAATATTCAAAGGCACGTACAGTATTAAACTATTATTATAACTGAAGTAGTAAAGAAGCTATACATTTGTAGAACAGCAGAAGTAATCCAGACGTGGTATCGGTGTGCATGTCTAAGTTTGTATGGTAGAATGCTGACAGTACATTGCTCTGTGCATGTGGGGAAAAAGATGTCCTTCTGGTTTCCAAATAGTGTTCCTTATTATGTTTAAACTTGAAAGTCTTGTAAAGAATGTAGTTTTTCAAGTACAAGGTCAGTCTTTCGCTACCTGAAAAGCAAATGATCTCCTCCTTTGTAAATAGTAATTTCCACACTTAATCATTCTTAATCTTAATCTTACTTCAAAGACAGACAGTATTATCTGCTACTACGCACCAAAAACATCTGTCAAAATTAACGCAAAACGTGTTTGATAGTGGACAACGGTAACATCCCAGTTTGTATGTCATGTCTGATTAAACAGCTCAGCTTGAGTTATATTTAACATAAACTGATGCACATATTAACCCTTTTTTTGATCCTACAATTGCAGGATTGCATGCATAAACTTCCTTGTTCTATTCTGTTCCTGTTTTCTTCCACCTTTACCTTGAACTTGGCTCTGGTCACTGCTTCCTCTTAAATTTCGGCCCTTGGATGGCTAGCACCCTGTCATCTATCTTTAATAATAACCTTCAGCCCCCCCCCCCCCCTTCCAGATACCCCTTGGTCACCTGTGACTCTCCAAACATAGTGTCCTGTTTTCCTCAACCAATGCCCAGGCAAAAGCCCTTGCCTAAAGTGGCCTAAAGTTTATAGTTTACAATACATTTACTCAATGTCAGTGGCGTTTTTGGGTATACCAAATTACTGGAAATGAATAGAAATACTGATGGCTGCCCACCCAGAGTTCTGTGTGTACCTCTGATTATTTTGGCCTGAGGGTTAGTGACCTTTTGAGCTCCAGTTTCCCTGAAAGTTTTCTCTTCTCTCAGCAGGGTTTGTCCTCCTCTCTGTGCATGAGATCTTTGGGCTCTTGCCTTCTGTAGCAGGTGTTATCGGTGCCGATGGGGGTGCTGGCGGGGGTTGTGCTTCTCACAATTCTCTCTGTATGCGACATGTATGTTATGTCTAACTTAGATAAACTCAGACAGTACATTTTGTAGTAGACTGGCATTACTAATGGTTGGCTACACAGACAAAAAATGCAAAAAGTTGTCATATTTAATGACCCGATAATAAATGTGTCTGGTAACTGGAAATCTATATTTACACCTCTGGTAGTTTGAGGTAAGGGGTTCAGTAAATCAAAGCTACCTAGAGGTGATGGTAGTTCAATTTGGTAGACATTCCTTATAGCTAGACAATCTTATTTCACAGTATTTTGTGCTAAAATAATCTGTCAAGTGACAGACAACATAAAAGAAGCACCTAACCCCCTGGCAGGTTCTCACCATTATCAAACAATGAAAATGTCCACTAGGATCTCACTTGCCAAAAGCCTGGTAAACTACCAATCAACTTCTAGTTGACTTCGCTACTTTAAATCCTCTGTAACTATCTCTTCCCAATCCCTCCAGTGCCATAAACCACTTGTTAGAATGTTTACCTTCAAGCTGTGTTGTACCTCTGGGGATCACCTTTCTTCAAAGGCCAACAGTGTGCCAATATAGTTGTTGCATTGACAGATAGACATATATACTAAAGCCTTATCAATGTACGCATTTTGCTACACACTAGCTCAGGTGCTCAAATATTTGAAATGTAACCAATATATACACTATTGATTTTTGAAATGTGATAGAATCAAAAGTTTAAAAAGTAAACAGTATATATTATATCTCCATCAGATACACTAGATATAATTAGCCATCGTTAAAACACACTTCCATCAACCATTCTCTACATCTGTATTTAGAAAATACCAATACCTATTGAGCAGATATTTTCACTATGGCAGGAACTTTCTTAAATACACAAAACAAAACAGCAAACTCCAGGCAAATAATAGACCTTTAATTTAAATAATATATTTCATGTTTACAGCATTGTATTCGCCAAGTTTATGGACATCTAGGTGTACTGTAAACATCTAAGGATTCTTCCAAACACTTTTAAATCATGTGAAGTATAATGTAAATAATATGGAACAATACTTCAGACATGGACTTGACCAGTCTGGACAACTCTGCCATAACCTAGATTGTTTGGACAAAGTTTGAGTAAGCAGTGTGTGTGCTGTGAATCAGAGTCCTGGTGTTTGCATTGTTTGCTCAGTGTTCTGGGTTAAGGTCCCTTGAAAGCTGTTTGCAAATACTGCTAAAGTGAGAAGTACCAGTGTCATTAGGCTAGATCTGTCAGCAGCCAAAGTTACAACACAGTAACAGAAAAGTAGCCTGATTGAAATCAGTTCCCCAGCAGTGAGCCGCCGCTGAGCAAGAGGGGTGGCTGCTGTGGATGTGCAGGTTGCTTTAAAGCTTAAGTCATTCGTCTGAGCCTGGAACCACAAAGGGGCTTGCATTCGACACTCATTAAGATGGCTGGTAAATCCATACGAAACGCAGTATGTTTGCCTTTGGCAATTTTGTGTCCCTGGTATTTGCTACACCACTCAGCCACAACTGTTGTGTGACCCTGGGTGGCGGCAGGCATCTGTTCTTCTTGACCCAGCAATGTGTCACTTTCTGGTGGCTATATAGATGTTACTGTAGCTACCGTAGTCCTACCATCTAATCAAGTTATTCTTACAGATATATTTATGGATACTGTATTCATGTTCTTATATACTAATACAATTAGATACATAAATAATTTGTCAAGTAATAGACTACATAAAAGGAGCAGCTGATATATATACACACAATGCTGATAAAGTATGAAAAAATATTTTTGAACACTTTAATAAAGGATGATTATTTAATTATATACTAAATGTCTGACACAGCAGCATTACATGCTTATTAATTAACCACAGCGAATTTGTTAAACTTTTTTTTTTCTTCCTTGAACTAAAAGTTCTAAGAAACCACTTAGAAGCCTCAATAAGAAAATAAAAATAATTAAATGAAAGTATTTATACACATAAAAAACAAATGTATATGTAAAAAAAACCCTGCATCTTAAATGTCCTACTGAAGTCCTTTATTTCCACTGCGAATACATGTTGTTTTCAGGGCAGCACTAACAATAAGCATGCTAAAAGTACCCCTCCATACTGCTGTCGCCTATCCATCTCTTTAATTATAAATAAGCACCATTGTCATTTAAACTCCCATTGAGAGTTGTGTCACTTTGTTAATGAATTAATATATTAAAGGGAAATTAGGTAACATTCAGTTTCAAATGACCACTGACAGCAGCTGCATCATTGTCAGGCTGCCTGCCCACCCCTGTGCTGAGCACTGACAACTACTCCCTTTTTTGTCCTGTCATTGTGGGCACATCCAAATCAATAGTGGGGTCAAGGGCACCCAAGGAGACCAGAAATGTAAGAGAATGGGTGTAATTTGCACTCTGTGGACCACTGACTTTGCCTGGGAGACACTTCAGCTACTCTAACGGTGACAGTGGAATGAGAAGAATGTGGTAGCTTTTCTTTTTTGGGGGATATAAATACTTCATGAACTTGGTCCTACAAAGTAGCTGCAATGACTTACAACACAAAATGCATTTTCTATTAGTTCAGCAATTTTCACCAACCCTCTTAACCCTGACTCATTTTCATGATGTGTGTCCATCTCTTAATAAAACCTGCTTAGTTCTATAAACATGGGAGTGTATTAACACATCTTTTTTTTTTTTTTTTTTAACATAACTTATGTTTTTTTTTTAAACTTAAGTTAACTAACTGCATGAATGAAGGACCCTTCTGGGCATTTTAGCTCTTGTTCTGTAACACTGCTTATTTTTGTTATTATTTGTTTGTTTCTTTGTGGAGCACTGGAGCAAAAGCTTAGTAAATTGCACATAAATAAACATTTGTGAGCCCAAATGTCACATTTGTTATAAAATGTTGCACTATAAACATGTAATTAACACCCAATTTGTTTTTTGATGCCCACCAACTACTAATTCTGTCCCCCCCCCGCAACCCCCCCCCCTCCCCCCTCCCCTCCCAAAATCACATATACCTGTGGCTGCACTGTGTGACAGTAACCAGTGGGCTGATACTGTTACCAACCATCACAATGTTTTTACTGTTGGAAAGCGCAGAGTATTCGAATGCCTTCTGAAAGGTATTTGAAACCTGGAGGCAGGAATCAAAGAGATCTGAGAGTATAAGAAAGCCTCTCCGATTTCAAGCGAGAGAGGACCTTCCTTTCATACTATAGTTTGAAGTGCTGCTTTCCAATCCACCACCGCCACCACACTGATATATAACATCACTCACAAAGGTGCAGCTACAACGTGATCTCATATGTTGCCTCTAGGATCCGTTCGTGCACACATTACCTTGAGTGAAAAGCTGTCAATTCTGCATCACCCTATAGCATTAACTCATTTTGCTTCATAAAGTCGAATGAAACCTGCTTAATAATGTTATGTTAACATATTGAATGACATACCGTCTTGTATATGAAAAACTGACAAAAATTGAAAAATGTGACATTTCAAAATCTAACATTAAATACTGTACTTATGTTATGGTTTCCGGTAGACTCTTAGAATATAATTTTGCAGTTCCTTTGATTACATGATGTTAAATAAAATATCTAAATTACGTTCAATTTATTTATTTATTTTTAATTATGTCTCAGTCCTAAAATTATAGGTAATGCAAAACTTTTGGCCATAGCTGTATATTATATATATATATATATATATATATATATATATATATATATATATATATATATATATATATATATAATTCAGTTTATATATATATATATATATATATATATATATATATATATATATTATATATATATATATATATATATATATATATCAACTGAATCAAGGTAACCGATAATCAATAACCAATGCAAATATACCACAGGAAACTAGTTGCTGTATGAATACTTTTTTTTTATATCAAATCATTGCCCTACTGGTTATTCTTTATGAAACTGTAAAAACGTTTTGGCAGGTGACTGAAAACATTCTTCTTTCTGACTGGCAGCCCTAAACGTTTTCAATTGCATACGCAAACATGATTAACCACCATCAAAAGAACTGCAGACACATTACACAAAACAGATACAAACGTTCTATTAGCCCGGCTTCGTGTTCTAATCAGTCATTTTACAGCTAACAGTCTACATTTCATGTGAAAATGAGCCCTGCTTTGGTGCGGATGGAAAAATATTACTATTTGGGGAATGAAAACAAACAAATAGTCAGCAAAGTGTGCTTTTTACATGATGGTGGGACACTGCTTAAACATACATAACATAATAGATGGACTGAATTTCATTACAAGTTATAGCAGCTACTCTGCTATTATGAATGGTGCATAAAGTTGGTAACATAACATGTAAAGATACAAGATAAGGCTTTCTTCAACAAGCAGTAATACTTTTGTTTGGAGATGCAAAACGGTTGGACTGGTATGTCTATGAGAAACATTTCTCTGTCTACAATGGTATGTACACTACACACTTTAACGTTACTAACGCTGTTACTAATGTCTTATTACCCCCACTGTTGGGGGGGGGGGGGGGTGAATGCCCCCTGGCGCCTGTACATACTGTATGTACATCCATATGTCATATATGACTTTATAGATCATTGTTGTGTCACAATGCAATTTGCTATTAGGTTATTAGGAGCTGCTTGAACAGTTCTTTTGTGCGTCAGAAGAGATTTTTCACATGCCATGGCTACAGTATCTTTGGCAAGGAACTAATATAGAACAATTACTTTCATACAGGACCCAGGCAGCAACTAGCAACACAGGATCACGTCACAACATGGACCAATGTGACCTTTAAGACAATCACACCCATAGGATAGCCTAGTGTTGAAACAAGCTTTCAGCCTGGCCCCTAATGCTTATGTTTAACATAAGCATTTGTCAAACTCTCTTAAGGGTGTAATATGTAATTAAAATGTATTGCTTGAGCTTTGACCAGGAAAAGAAATACTTATCTCCTAACTCTTTCACTTCAACTCAATCAACTGTGACGGCTGTCCATCAAGATGCATTGCACTTAAAATCAAAATGAGTTTAAAACCTTATCTTTTAATAAGAAATAGACAGGGCTTTTCTGGTTTAATGGAAAAAAAATGTTGTTGTAAAAAGTAGATTTATAGGCTAATTACTGTTTATTGAATTCTAAAGTTGTCTACATCGTTTTAGCAAGATCCCTGCACCACTGGCTACTTTTATGTTATCCCCCCTTTTCATGTGTGCACTTTTCTATTAAGGTTGAATCTTAAACTTAAATCAGCCCAACATACTGCTTGAACAAGCACTTCAATGAAGTGCAGGGGGGTGGTGTCAATAAAAGGGTTAAGATTTTCTAAACTGACCTGTTGAAATTGTGTATGGGAATGAAACGGCTGCCAATTTGTTTGCAATGCGTTCGAACTGTACGGGAGTTTTTTCTCCTGACAGGCAGGTGAGATCAAAGTGAACCGGGACAAAAGGGGCTCAGCAGTGATTTGTCAGGGGACGAAAGGCAGTTCTGTCTGGGAAAGACCAGGCCTTCAGATCACAAACACACTAAAGAAAGCATGGCATGAGAAAGTACAGCAAAAAAGGTTCAAAGGTCAGTTTGATTGGTTTGGATTATTGGAGCCTCCTTTTCAAACCAAAGAGCCAAGAAAAAAATAACTATTGGCTAATAACCTTTGTGATGGGGGGGCCTTTTAGTTTGGGGACCCATTTCCCACACCACTGAACTTGAAATGAAGGTTTTCAGTCAGATTCAGAAACAATTTAGTTGTTATTACCAAGTATGGCAAAGCGTTATGTAATCATTTAATTAAAATGTGCAATGTTGTCATTAGTATGAATTTGTTTGTCCTAATTAGGTTCTTGAACAAACACAACTAACACCCGTTTCAAACTGATGCTCCAGCGGCGTGCTGAACTGAATTGACCTGACGCGTTGAGACGCACTTCATTATATTCCATGAACCAATTGGATTGAAGCGCGCTGCACTTATTCCAAAACAATCTCCCACAGTTCATCGTAGTAACAGGTTTTTTGTTTTTACGTTTATTATGGACATTGTGCAATTGTACCAATAAACGTATTTCCCCACTCTATCACATAGCATTCCGTGTTCTAGCTAGCGACTTAGATATGGATTCAAGTGATACCACACGGCGAATCATTATTTGGAAGATTCTTCAAGCGAGAAAGAAAATAAGAAAGATGACGGCTGTTCTCAGCATGACGACAAGAAATGCCCTAATGAAATAATTACAAGTGTGAGATTCTGAACTGGTTGCTCCTCTGTGGGCGCTACCATGATTGATTCTGGTGGTAACAAGTGATCAGTGTAGCATTGTGGGACACACGATACTCTCAGCATATAGTTTGCGCACATTAGCATTAAGTACAGCTAAAGTACAGTTCGTTGCGGGAGCGCGGTATGAAACCAAGGCGCAGAGGAGCTCGGAGCCGCAGAGGAAGGCGCGCTAGCGTCAAGAGTGTCAAGGCGTACTTAAATGTTTCAGACGCCGCTTTACTCGTGTGCTTAATGGGGGCATAGTAAATATTTTGTGCTTGAATTGAGTTCGGCACGCCGCTGAAGCATCAGTTTGAAACTGTAGACACTCTTGACATTCAACTAAGACTTGCGATCACACTGTTAACATAATTGTGAACAAACACCTAATGATTACTTTAAATATTGTGTCTTTAGGACTCGGGGGATGTTTTATGTTTGAACAAGTAATGGCTTTTTAATTGAAGAGGGAGGGTGTTTTTTTCTATTGACCTACCACTCCCTCCTCCTTGGTATTTTATTGCACAAATTAAAACTTCCTTTTTTCATCAGAGGAAGACTTAAACCCGTAAATCGCTGGAGGGGGAGGGGGAGGGGGAGGGGGAGCGGTGCCACTGGGTAAATGAATCATGTTATTACAACGTTTAATTGAACCCTTATTCAAATTACAAAATTAAAGTAGAACGCGGGCTTGTTTAATCTATTACACGGACCCCAACTTCCATGCATGCTGAAATGTTTTTAGTCCCAAATGGCTGTTTTGTGCTTCTATCAACTTAAACATTAGTGCGCGATAACTGGTCATTATTTTAATTTTGCTATTGGATAGCTGTAGCCTATCCAATAGAAATAAGAATATTTAAAAGAACAAATTAGTTAAAATTGCAATATATATGAACTGTACTTCACAAATATGCAAGTATCTATCAAACACTATTTGTAAAACAAAGCAGATTTAGTTTTACTTTTATAAACTGTTAAATGTCAAGTGGGAGGGAGGGGTAGACAATGATGGATATCAAACTATGTCAGTAGAAATTATTTATTACTCTGAATTACATTACTGAGCACGTTGTGTAATGCTAGGCTACAGCCTTTTTTTTCCATAATCTTAATTAATTTTATTTGATTTGCCAAAGTTCCAAGCAATTGGTCTTCCGCTACTTAGTGCTGCGAAGGAAAGAACACAAATCAAGCTTCTCTCTGAGTATTACTTTGAGGACACAGAGTGCTTTGTGGGTGGTTAAAAGCCATAATTAAAAAATACTTCCAGAAAAAAAAACAGCCGACCACATCTAAGTCCCCACCCTCTGTCAGAATTAAACCACATCAAACGCGCCTCTTTTGAAAATGGTCACCAGAAAAAGTATGATATGCATCAGCCAGTTTATGTTTTGCCGATGTACGACTTGCATAAGCACTGTTGTGTTACTGCGTTAGACAAGAGATTTAACCACCTTCTATTTTTATTTTTTCAGTTAAGTTAAAGCCCGTGCAATTCTGGACATATTTGGAGGAGAAGACAAATTAGTGGTGTAAACAAATACTCCCTATACCCCTTTCAAGCTTTAAGAGCGTGTAATGCCAAAGGACACAGAGATTTGCAGATGATGGCGCTAATTATGAAAATTGTAACCATAATGCGACTAAGATGGAAGCAATTTAAGCAAAACTCATTTGCTTGTTACTCTTCCACCCACCGGCTGCTCTTGAGGTTTAATATTAAAAGAGACTAGCCTACTGCAGAATCCATACAAGCTTTAATACGGAATGAAACAACAAATGGGGATCCTATTGTAGAACAAAAATAACGGGAGACACATGAGCTACATAAGAGAAAACAAATGTGCGCAAAAACGCTTAACTTATCAGACGGAAGTTGGTATTGAGAGTCTTATAAATAGCTTATGTAGAGACAACATCTGCAATGACTGTTTTATGCATTGGTCTGGTCTATTCAGAATTCAGAATGGAATCCACATATAGCAAGTGTAAGATGCTTCTATGAATGTACCGTACTAGAAATGCACCGTACTATAAATGCTACACTGACAAGATTCAAAGAACCGGTCTTGATCTGTCGTTTTGCTTCGGCTACTTTGCAGCCAGTAAAAGCATCTTTTTTTTCACTGGGATTGCCTTTAAATTGTAAGAAAATCTGTCAAACGGATACTCGCACAGGAATGCCAAATGTCTGAATCTTGCTGTAAAAATAGCCGACTAAGAAGAAACATCGTGTGAAGGCCAATTGCTCAAGACAGAGAAATTACTGACTGGTGTAATTTTGTCGTATTTGTTTCAATTCAAAATTACTTATCTTCAAGAATAATTTAAAAGATATGTAGCAGAGCACTGCTATTTCCCTTTTAGTTATATGCGACTAAGAAAAACTGCGATACTTGGTACAGTGTAATAAATCAGACTTACTCCGTATAGTTTATCTATAATCTGAATCTAAGGATTGCCTAAATTAATGTGTGTGTGGGGGGGGGGGGGGGGGGGGGGGGGATGGTTATTGTTTCCGCCGCTACTACATCCCTATGAACACTGTTTTGACTGAAAGCAAATTTCATTAAGCTATCTTAAAATAAATCTGTTTACAATTGGTATGGTATAAAACTGGGAAACTGTGAGCTAGATCTGTGTAGCATTTTTCAATGTTACTGTATTCCAACAAACGTCGTTACTAATAATAAAAAAAAAGCTTAGGAACAAAACTGACAGGAGTAGAGTTTAATCAAAAAGATTAATTATATAAAAAAGAGGAGAAAATATATTTTTACTTTGTTTTTACAACCCTATCAGATTTGAACAGACCTATAGTCTTTATTTTTCTTAAAAAAAAAACGTTTTACAAGAAATCCAACAGTATGAATGAACCAAACCTCTTTATTATTCATCTGTTTTGTATGAGCATCTTTACAAATCACACTTGTAAGTTGCTTTGTTTTAGCCTCACTCAAGCTAGTTGGCACGCATTGTGAATTTGGATTGATAGTAGCAGACATACCCCAGGGAATGTTCATCCGAAGCCCACAGTGTATAATTTTCGAATGTATAATTGGCCTTTTGGATCTTTCAAAAGAAGAGCTCAGAAGAAGCTCTGCCCTCCGATGGCTTGTTCTTTGTGATGCGGTTTTCCGCAATAAGCCACTGTGTGTAATGCTGTGTAATTGTATCCATGCTGCACTCTCGTAGTTCACACAAGACTGATACCTTGCCTCCTTTCTCCTTTGTATCAATTGGACGGAGTTCACGCTATTGTTGCTGGAAGCTTCTTTTATTTCTATGCACTGTCGATCAACGAAATCTCACGATAGCCTCCCGGTGAAATGCAGTGGCTTTTTGCAGAGGCAGTCTGTTTGGAGAGCAAAGGAGACCCATGATCACCACTTAGTCTAGTCCAAGCTGCTGGAACTGTGGTGGCCCTAATCAATGACTATTGATTTAGTAGATCTGAGGAGATAAAAGAACAGATAGAGACAGATAAAGCTGCCAATGTTTCTTGGGGTGGATCAGTGTGCTTTGCATCTAAGACCGAGGCAAGCAAGACTTCTTTAATGGGACCCATTGTGCCAATTCCTCCTATTCTACCAAGACGACTAAGTGTTTCGGCCATGCCACAATGGTTATAATTCTGATTTTGTTTTTCCTGAGTTTCTTGGATACCAGTGAGCAGAATGTTTTGTCTGGCAGGCTGGCTAGGACACCAAAGGTTCCTTGTGCCACGGGCCAGTCGTGTGACCCAAGGCTGCGCAGAGATGCTGGGGGACGCGGCGGAGTCTACGAGCACCTCGGGGGAGCACCAAGACGCAGGAAGCTGTACTGTGCTACCAAGTATCATCTCCAGATTCACCCAAACGGGAAAATTGACGGGACTCTTGATAAGAACAGTCCGTACAGTAAGTATTAACGTCCATTTAAAAATACAATCCTATTTATGCTTGATTTATTAACTCATTGACATGGAAAATGTATTGTAAATATATATATATAAATGTTTTTTTATTTTTTATTTTGTTTATTTATTGTGAACTAATGTTATCACGTTTATGCAAAATCAAGGCTTGACATTGTTAATTTAGACTTTAGCTTTTAATTAATGTTTGAATATACATTTTTAACTCAAACCTACCTACGCAGACCACAGTTTAGTTGGAATACATTTTAACTAACCAAAAACAAGTTAATTGTATCATATCGCCTATATACGTTTTGAACAACATATAGCCTATATAACATTTTGAACAATTGTGCTAAGAATAAAAATAAAAATAAAAAACACGTTTACACGTCTTATGTTTGGTGCACTACATCAGAAGTGCTATAATGCATAATATTAATTGGGATCATATACTTTT
Organism: Acipenser ruthenus; assembly: GCF_902713425.1. Taxonomy (NCBI): domain Eukaryota; kingdom Metazoa; phylum Chordata; class Actinopteri; order Acipenseriformes; family Acipenseridae; genus Acipenser; species Acipenser ruthenus. The sequence goes on from NC_081215.1 coordinate 24,169,542, forward strand.
TTTTTCCAAAACAGATGTACAGGAAAATCTTTAGACCGAAGTTATTTTGAAATGCTGTAGCCTGTGTGAAAGTTTGAGCTTTACCAATGTGTTCCAACCACCAATTTGTAAAAACCTTGAAACACAAATGGTCTATATTTTACAGTGTTTTCGAGCAGGTGATGTGTTAAGAATACCATGCTTGTTTTAAGAACAACTGTAAATTGATAAAGTAGAACAATAGCCAACTCCAGTGCTGTCACTCCGGTTCACAATCTTTGCTATATTTGCAAGGATTTACCCTAACACGCGTCACTTCCCTTACAAGCTCACTGACAGAATGCACAGATACAATGCTAATTCAAAATGCCATCTGAAAAGCCCGAAGACAACGTTTCTTTTTTTCTTATCATCACAAAAGGGGGCTTTAGATTGTAGCTTTTCTTTTAAGCCTTTCCTATGTTTTGTGGGTACTTTACAAGCTTCTCGACCTTAAAGAAGGGTCTCTACACAGTATATAAAAGGGTTAACTGCTCTATAAAAGAGATGGCCAGTGACCATATGGAAACGTAAATAGACCCTTAAAGTAAACATTCTATTTATTACCAATATAAAGAAATACATAAAGGTTTGGTTTAAAATAAGTTCGCTCCTTTAACTGGGACCACGCCAAAGGATATAGTTTTAGGTTCTATGAAGTGTCTCCTTCCAACAGACACCCCCTTCAACGTTTCCTTCTAGTGGGTCTTTTGATTCTTTGGAACACGTGCGAACCAAAAACCTCAGACGCTGAAGGAAGGCGAGTTTGGATAACTTTATGGTTGACTATAGGACCAAATGCTATTCTGCACATGTGCCCCTAAAATATTATAGTTTATGCAAATATATCATGCCTATACTTAGTTGTAGTAAATTATTAAAAATACTGTTTGTAACGTAAGCATTCATTTTAACAAGACTATACATGTGGCTGAATAAGAGATGCTTCAAACATAGACATTCAGGATGTAAAGGATTACCAGATTTAGCTAAATGTCATCGTTTAGGAACAAGAATACAAATGTCAGGCATTAGGAAGGGATTGAAACTTTTTCCAGGATTAACTGGACCTCTAGTTCAATGTCATTCAGCTTTTCCTTGGACTGATGTTAAATCTCATTGACCTCTGCGAGGCATTAATCCGTCTCTTATTTCGAGGTCTCAATAAATTGTCAGGGGCTGGAAACTTTGTTAAAGTCACAGAGTGAATTCTCTTAATCTCTGCCTTTTTTTTCTTTCATACGAGGCTTCTGACATAATTGCTGCTGTAGTTAGTCTGTGGACTATTCCAGTGAAAGCGCTACATGGGCGAATATGATTGCCTACTGTAGTAGTGAGCTGCACACAAATACTAGTATATTTTACTATTATACGCGTTCACAAAATGTGCTAAAATGACTGCTATGATATATTAGCATTATAAAACTAGAAGTATATGGTACAGTATTAAATAATGTATTCATCGTTTCTTTCCAGGTATATTAGAGATCACAGCTGTTGATGTGGGAGTGGTGGCTATGAAGGGGCTGTTTTCGGGCAGATATCTTGCCATGAACAAAAGAGGACGCCTTTATGCTTCGGTAAGTTACATCACATTTTACAGTCTAAGATAAAAGCCTTGGGCAACTTCAAATACTAGGAAGCTATTTGTTTTCCTTTGGTGCCTCTCGTGTAGCGCATATATCCCACATAATGAGGACGCCAAATTATACCAAATTACAAAGATGTTAATGTATTGCCCCTTTGATTTAATTGTACATTTTTCATCAGCTAGTATAAATATTGAAATGTTTAGTTGTATTTTTCTCGGCTTACTTACATACTGGACTACTGAGTAAATGTTTCTAAGGAATGGCATGAAAAATAAATACATTGTAAAACATACAGCAATGACCTGACGTTGCACAAGTGAGGCAGTATTTGTAAACACAGGATAGACAGCTACCCACAAAAGCGACAGTTACACGTGTTTTAAATGCTGTGATATCGATCTGTTACGATATAAATAACGTATAGGATAAACTGCAGATTGCTATTTAGGTAAACGATTCCCAAACATCAAATCACAATCTAAAATGTTATAGGCTACCATGGGTTTCTACTGCAAGTGCCTTTTTTTGTTTTGCTTTCTAATATTTAAGGAAGCCCATTCTTCATTCGTTTTTTTCTTATCTCCCACAGGACGCGTATAGCGAAGAATGCGAGTTTGTCGAAAGAATTCACGAACTGGGTTACAACACTTACGCTTCACGCCCATACCGGACTGTGCCAAACGCGGCGTCTGCGGTAAAACGACGAGCCAGTGCTGAAAGACTATGGTACATGTCTATTAACGGCAAAGGGCGACCAAGGAGAGGTTTCAAAACACGTAGAACACAAAAGTCCTCTCTGTTTCTACCCAGAGTACTGGACAATAAGGACCACGACATGTTACGGTTATTCCACACAAACGCCAAACATAGGGAAAGCATTCTGAAAACTTCAAACAAGAACGGAAGGAGCAGACGTGGGCATTAAATCACTCTTTTCTTGTTGAAGACCTTTAAGAAGCTATAGACTGATATTACAGAACTACGTTAATGTGACCAAAATCAACACTGCTGGATTTGTCTAATTTTTATTATATCAAATGCATTTATTTGTAGAATTATTTTTTTAGCATTACTAAATAATTAATGTGTGTGTGTGTGTGTGTGTGTGTGTGTGTGTGTGTGTGTGTGTGTGTGTGTATATATATATATATGTAAATTAGTTTCTATATTGCTGTTATGTCAATGATGAACATTTTCATCTGTGTGTACAGATATTATAGATGTCTTTTTTTAGAGCCATGTAAGACCTTCTTATGCTATGTTAAAGTTTAGAAAAATATCCATCAAGAAGAATATAGAGTAAATAGGGAAGCTCTTTTTCTTAAAAAAAAAAAAAATAATAATAATTGCTGAGCAATTCCAGAGTTGTTACTTATAATGCGATAGCCTACTGCCTACTGTCTTTACTGTCAAACGGCACCAGTCACTTCCCAGTTTATTCAGAGCGGGACTGAAAATCTTTTTTTCATTCTCAAACGCAACGAGTTAATCAATACATTAGTATTTCACCACATTAATGTAATGGTACACTTTCAAAAATACCGTATTTTTTCGGTAAATTTATCTTAATATTGACCTAATAACTGTATTTGTAGATTAATTCTAGTGTATATTTCCGTATTATTAAAAGCATTTTTTTAAAGTAATTTTACTGAAAAGAAACGGTCAATATTAAGATAAATGTACGGTATTTTTACAGTGTATGTTGTCTTTATATTCTAGGTATCATATGTCACTAAGCTTATCAAGTGCCTAAAGACCGAAGAGTTACGAAATGTCAGTGTTCTTAGAGTTTATGAAGTGTCTCAGAGTTTATAGTAGGTATTTAACATTTGACAAATACCTGTAAAACCTGTGCATTTTCAGAAACAAAGTGTACCATGCCTTGGTTTATCAAATTATATTGGTACATTTTGAGGTTTCCAAAAATATATCAATACAGTACAAATGTATTAAATACAGGGACATTATAATCTGTGGATTTTACACTAAAATGTAAAACAGGGTTTGATAATTCAGTAACTATCTCCAATAAACGCAATCCCAATGTATACAGTGTCTTCTTATTCGGCCCATTACACAGTTAAATAAAACTAGGACTGTTTCTGTATCCATGGTTAAACAATGGTTTTTGCAGTGTTCTCGCAATTCAAAATTAAGCATTTCTCTTGAGACCATTAGCGAATGTTCTTTGTTACTGTACACTGTTTCAGATGACATCACCCTTTATGTGGGTGGGGTTACACTTAGGAATGTTTGTTTTTCTTACAAACATAAAAAGTTAAGGTTGTTATTTCGGTTGCCAAAGGCAACGTCATCATCAACTGTGCAGTTGTACAGTGTCAACAAAAATGATAATTCTGTAGCGAAAAAGATTGGATTGAAAACTAAAATGAAAGAAAAAAAATATTCTACACTTTTGAAGCTTGAAAACGTCCTGAAGGCTCAGACAATGGCAATATCTCTAGGGAAACTGTGAAACTGTATTCGCCTGAGAGTTTCTTTTTTTCTGTGCAAACAACTGACAAGTGAACCTAAAACTCCAGTAGCCTAAACAAGACAAGTAAGATATCTTAAAAATGTACTGCTGATCTTTTGTAGGATGTGCATCTGTCGATTTCTCCTTAGAAAGTCAGAAAACTACTGAAACTGTTAGATCTTTTTTTTTTTTTTTTTTTTTTTTTTTTTTGTAAAACAGGTCTCTGAATTCTCGGAGTCTCCAGTTAAATGGATTTGTAGAGTACCAAACGTTATGAATAATAATAATAATAATAATAATAATAATAATAATAATAATAATAATAATACAAAACTTGTTTATGATAACTTTTCGTGTTTCTATCTTATTCCTGATAGTACCCCTCCCACACTGTGAGGTTACATATATAGATCTATGGCGCATATAAACCTGAAACGCACTCCCCAAGGCACTGTGCGAACAGAATTGTATACCATAGTGAAACTTTATTGTAAAAGATCATGATGTGGCGGCTCTTACTAAAACACAGTGGCAGGCAGTGGCATTCCACAGCCATCACTGCATCCAATTCAAGTCAGCGGGTCCATGTTGTTCCGATTCTGCTCCAATACTTTTTTCTATAGGCATTGAAGGAGTCTTTGTGGGGAAAGAAATACAAATACTAGCAACTACATTTTTCCAGCATCCATGTTATTGCTCAAATTTCACAGCTACTCTACCCCGGTGCCACAGTTAAGTCGTTACACTGGCCACCTCATACGGGTATCCGGTTACATCAATCATGATGTGCATGAATACAGGAAAGACAGGTAGCTCTACTGGACACTCTAGTACACATGTTCTGAGTTGGGTTACCATTTCCTTTGTTACACTGATTTGTAACCAAATTCAGACAGGATTACCTTTGAACATTATACTCAATTGAGAAAAAGAAAATACACCATGCAACTCATGAAGGTAGTCCTTCATTTAAGCCATTTTTAAAGGATTCATCTTTCTTGGTAACTAGTTAAAACACAAATAAAGACAACATCCATTTAATAATCAAAAAAGGACCTTGCATTCGATTGTGAAAACATATATAAAAAAAAGAAAATACATAGCTGTTTATGCCGATTATTCAACCGTGACAGAACTTATATCAGAATATACTGGCATTTGACACCCTAATTAGTTCAATCACATTCAACAAGTAAACAGGAGCATCAGGGTTAGGGTTCTCGGTCTTGATCAAGATCTGTGTTGACCTATTGCATAATAAAATGTATGCAAACATGTCAAGGGTCATGGCTGCTCATTAGCACAGTTGTGAAACATTCCCTCCCACCCTCACCCCAGCTACCCCAGCGAAGACTGAGCAAGCTTACTTTTGTCATTACACACTGTGGTTCAAAGCATCAGATTCCCAGTCAAAAGAGTCTAGCAGACACTACAATAGGAGCTTGGTAACCCTTTAGCAGCATAAATCTGTAGGAGACCCAAGTCTCGAGTTCACTTGTAGACACTGCACCCTAGAGGATGGAAGTCGGGAGCATTTTCCCTCACAGTTGTTGCTCATTTGCGGAATGCCCATCACTTCCTATTATACTCTATTTATAACAGGTGGCAGTGAAACTATAATTAGTAAGAACGGAAAGGAGTCGTGGGGGTGGGGGTGTTATATTTCTAGGTATGTAGGTAGCTATATATTTTTATATTTAATCTCTTTCTATCTTTACAAAAAGTGAAGTGATTATTATATAAATACATGCTCATGATTAAAACTCATTGTATGTATTTATCATCATATAACTACTGTAAAAGCTAATTTACAACATAAAAAATAGACCCAAAGACAGAAATACAAATAATTACACTTAAAACAAATATCTTCTCAAAAGCATCAGTTGATCAGTTTATCATATCAGTAAATCTAGTGCTAAAAGCCCTCCACGCCCTAAATCTATGGCAGAAGGCAGAATGTATTCAAAACTCCAGAACATTGATGAAATATTAATTTCTATTTCTATTCAGCCTCTCTCCATGCAGTCTCCCAGGTCTCCACCTAACCAAGCCTACATTCCCTTCTAATTGGTCTGGTCAAGAATGCCTGCTGAGCTCAATCTGCCTCCAAACTGGCAACTCTTTGTTCTTCCATGTTATTTCCACCATGGCAGCTTTCAGGTTCTAGATCCTACTCCATTCGTATGTGCCGATACCCCAAATTATAAAGGAACTTGTTATGCTCACATTACCTAAATTAATGAGCAGCAGACAAATACTCATATATGGTAGGTATTGTATATTAATAAAAGCAGACTCATAGAGAATGTTCAATCTATGCAATTCATTCAAAGTAATAAAGCCTGCAATAAATACTATGCACATTTTCTTCTAGATTACACTCCTTTTATCCCACCAATAAAACATATCTAATTAATGTGGTTTTAGTTTTGTCACTAATTTATATTTCATCACTAAATAAAGAATGAGTTGCACTTTAAATGCTCTATACATTTGTTTATTTTTGTAAACTAGTGTTTTTGTAAATCTCCATGACAATACATCTAATTCTTGTAAGCGAAACCAAATGTGTGTATTGTCAACTGAACAATAGGTATGCGTACAGTTGTTAATTTATTTTGTGAATTCCACTTATATCACAGTTCTCTATTCTAACTCCAATGGTCTTGCTGCAATAAGACCATATGACTTAGTGACTTACAACACAGTTAGTTGCAGTTTAAACACTTTTGTAGTGTTATACTGTATTTTTTTTAAGTGATATAGGATATAAAAATCAGCCCAAGCAAGGTGGTGTTTAGTTAAGAACTGCTTGTTTATGAAGAACATTACACAATCCACACAATTCCCTGCACAATACACAGTACAAAGACTTTCCAAGTCTGATGCCTTCTATAGCCTGGAAAGCTTGTATTGGGGTTATGGTAACGGAGGAAAGGTTTCTGATCATTTTATAGGCTGCTATATGTTAAGAGCTGTAGCAGGAAATAAAGTACAGAGATCCCTGCAGAAGTTACAACAATCCTACTACAGGAGAATTTAGGAGAAAATAATTCAGCAATCTTTGGAGACCATTTTTTTATTGCATTCTCCTTCTGTGATAATGCCATTGTGCGTCTAGTGTAACAGGTCAGAAGAAAAATAAAACTCCTCCCTTTTGTCTAAGTGCTCTCAAGCTTTCTTAGGGAAGTGGCCCATTTATCTGGTCCCTTTGTTGTGTTGTTATTTTAACTTGTTTTGTTTATTGTTAGATGGGCCCCCAATTGTTTTCTGCAATAAACACTGTTACCCAAGTGTTTTGAAATAAACATGCAAAAGGCATTTACAATGTTTAAGTGGCATCTGAACGATCTGAATATCCTGACTTAAAACAAGCAGCAGATATTCAAGCACAAGAAAATGTTACTTTGCAAGTGGTAATAAAATAAAAGAAAATGCATGTTAAAACCTTATCACTCCTATAAAATCGACAGTACCATGTAATTGTTTCTTTAGCTCCTAAATACACAGCCAATCTGATTGAGATCAGTCGATTAAATGGGACATTATCAAGCAAATATCATCCCATAGGAATGCAGTAGGTACCGGGTGCAGCACAAGTCTTCATAACTTGAGTCAGTGCCCTAAATAGGGCAGCCTGGTTAGTTCATATTCTGACATTAACACTGTCTGAAATTGAGTGGCTATGAACAGCAACAATCAAACTAAGACTCTGCAGCCCCTGTTCACAAAGTTTGTTCTTTACATTCTAGAACAGTTTCGTGAATGTCAACTTTGATCACTGCATGTCAGATTAAAGCTTTATTCTAATAAGCTGTGAAAATGTTGTGGCTTTCCAGTTTGCGGTTTCTTTTACACAGCATCGAAAAACAATGGTTTTGCTTTAACGCCAAGCAAGAAGCACAGTCAATTTCTTGTTGTAACACTTGCCTCAGCTAAGACTGTGCACCACATTTAGATGCAGTCTGGCCCAGAGTGGTTTAATTGTAAGGAAGATGATGTATTTCTATGTCTGTCCTCCTTTACATTTATTGCTAGAAGGAGATGACTGAAGTGAGGGGATCACAGTGTTGGAATAGATAAAGTGCATACACAATGTAAGCACTATGTACCAACTTTACGTTTCCTAATCAATCTGTTTTCAAAACATTCTGACACTTAGCAAACAATATAAAATGTCACTCATACAAGAATTGCTCTTCTCAAAACCATACAGGCCTTTACCTTTAAGTCTATCTTCTAAATGTGTTGTACAATACATGTTTTCACAACAGTATGCCAAAAATACTAGATAAGGTTGAATTTTAACAAGAACCAGGGTACTGAGGTACTAAAAAATATTTGCATTTAAAAGTGTTAAAAGATCCAAAGATAGAAATCTGACTTGTTGGATTAAATCCTGAAGGAAGCTGTGTAAGACACACTGATGCAAAACTGTTCCTAGTGAAAAATATAAATTATTGTCTGGATAATTTTTTTTAAAAAAACATTTGCCGTTTACTTTACAATGTGTTTCCTTCTCATAATAATAATTTCACGGTCAACTGTGTTAAATTTACACAGTAGGGCTGCAATGATTGTACTGTAGTAGACTGACTGAAACATTGATGGGCCTAAACTTGGGACAAATTTGTTATACTCTTAACCTAGAACCATTTTTTTGTTTGTTTTACATAGTTTCCTGCCCATAACTATCTAACAAAATGAGATCGAACTGTAAATACTTCATTTACCGCACATAGCTTATGGGTATGGGTTAGTTGTCATCATAATCCATTGAGATGCATGGTTAGTGGAACAAATTATTTCAGAGTTAAACGGGTAAAACGGTTTAACAGGAAAGGACAGAAAAAGAAAAGGTTGAAAAAAATTCATTCTGGCATTTCAGAGACATCAGTACTATGAGAAAGAAAATTCCAACATCTAGGCAGCTACTGGAGGTTAAGATCAAGGCCACCCAACAAATCCCAGAGATATAAGTAAGTCATTATGTGGCAGTGATGACTGACCGTGGGCACAGGGATATGGGCAATCTATAAACACCTTCTCACAGAGGAACTGTGATGATCAGTATGTGCTGAAATTATAGAAGTGATGCAAGTACAATCAGACTTGTATTACAGATCAGGTTCTAAGTGGGGCAGTGGCCAATGCAAAGCATTTCCCCTCTGGGCCTGGGTTTGAATCCAGCTCAGGTCACTACTGACATATTTGGCACGGGACACTATTGTAGCCAATGATTAGACAGGAATGAAGCTTGAATTGCTCCCTCGCCTCCCAAGAGAATGTGGTCTCTCCAAGGCAGGACAGATGATGCATACGAAGAGACTAGAAGAAGCCAAACACATAAAACAAACTACTTGTGAAACACGAGGAATATACAGGGATGAAAATGGGTAAAATGATAAGAAAGTTAGAAATTGAACTGACCAAGGCTGTAAAGTAGACGGGCTGCAGGACCATGGATAGCAGGTACTTAACCTTCAGCGGTAAAATAAATATAACTGGATTTGGAATAACAGAATGAAATAAAATGTCAAAGGATAATAAAACTTTCAAAGTTGCATATACTAGTAAGAAACAACTTTGTTTCCACAGGCTGTGAACTCATTTCTTATATGCTCAAATGAAGAGAGGGAAGAATGTATTATAAAAATGATCACCTGCTGATGAAAAATTATTTTAAATACCTCTTTAATAATACCGCTTTTAAAAATCCTTAGTTAATTTAAAATAAATATTTAGTACTAAATTATATATATATATATATATATATATATATATATATATATATAGACATACACACATACATACACACACAATAAAAACTATATAAACTATAAAAACTTCAACATCTTTTAATATTATTTTAAATACCATGGCAACTCTATTATATAAGCATTAAGATTTCATAGCCATGCCGTATGAATGTAGAAATTCAAAAAGTTATTCAAAGGTTATAGTACAGTAATAACCAATTCATGATACATTCCAGTGTTCCTCATTTGCCTTATTCGTGTGAACTACGGAATATTGTAAAGTATAAACTCACGTTGATCGGCCATATTTTGAAGTAAGTGCAAACGCAAAGGCACATTTTCTGAGTGTAATAAAAATAAATAAATAACGGTATAAAACTAGAACAATCTTAGTTCTACAGGAAATAAACAGTTAATAGTTTTTTTGTAGTTTATAATGATAAAAGTATTGAATCTCTCTGAAATATTGTTTTTGCACTTACTTTAATGTCACGTTTGTGACAGTTAAGGGCCTCAATGAATACTAGACATATTTCAATTAACTTTCTAACGTGTTTAAATGAATAAAGCTACAATTACTAACTGTTAGAAATGCAGATTCATGTCACTATACATTTATGAGAGCATGACAAATACAACTTAAACCAATATCAGTATAGAGCCAGCATTTTCAATAAAAAAAACGTTGCTGAAGAACAAAATCAAAATCTAAACCATCAGATCAAGAAACATCTTTCAGGCTTATGCTTTTATGGAAAGTGACTTATTGTTATGACTTACACAGTTTATGTGAGTGGGCTATGTAGCAAGATTTAGCAGAAAAGTTGTTTATATTTAAAGAATCAACTTTTTTTTTCAAATACTGTCGCACACAACAGTTAAACTATAATTATATTCGTAATTTGTACCCTCATATCGACCACACACACACTGCACCCGATCGGACTGTAATCAATGCATTGAATCGGCGTTACCGGGTGCACACACACACACACACACACACACACGTGTATGTATGTATGTATGTGTGTATATATAGGTTGTCTAACAGCATTGCTTATTTATTTATTTATTTAACTTTACAGTTAAATAGTACACATTTGCTTTACAATAAGCACTATTAAAAATGAAATATGATACTATAAGTCATGTGTTTGCGGTAAAGCATTTATGATTTTCAAGTCCAAGAATGCGCCACGGTTGCGTTGATTTAATCGATGCACAGTATTTTGTTCAAAACAAATGGTTTTAGACAACTTGAACATAAGTAAACTATCACTTTGATTAACAAACGCATATTGTTTTTATTTAAATACGACAATAAGCAAAATATGTGTTTCCCACACTTGAATTTAGGATATTGGCAGCAAAGCAACGAATTAAGCAGTATATTTGATCGAGACAATTCCGTACCATACATACACGATAAAGCAAAAATGCTCACGATCCAATGAAGTCCATGCTATGCCATGGCTGCAGCTGTCTGTGCACATCGCTGTCGGTCCCTTTTCTCTCCATCAAATGAAAAGTGAGATATATAAGTGAGACATATACAGGAGCCCACTCAGTAATTTAGAAAACCACGCAATCCTTGCCTATATATATATATATATATATATATATATATATATATATATATATATATATATATATATATATATATGTACTGTATGTGTGATGTAATAGTGCCAAATTTTAGTTCCATTGTTCACTTTGAATAGTAGACTCATTAGAAATAAAACGACAATCACAAATACACTGAATAGGCTAGATATTTCCATGTGTATGCATACAGAACAGTGCTAACAAGGTTACCACCACAGTAAAATGAAACATGATGTCTAGGTGGAGTATAAGAACACGTCTTGTTTAATTATTCTTAAACGTGTCGGTTGTCCTACTGTAGCCCTGTTGACTTTAGCAAGGTGTGTAGCCTACGTGAGACATTATTAACCTTGGGATAGACTTTCGGTCTGACGTTAAGGAGTGTATTATTCTTAGAATACACTGATTGAATGGGTTAAAATGAGGGTGCCAATGTGCAATAGCAACTTCAGAGGTGCAACTGTGAATTTTATGACAAGTACTTTTAAAATCTAATATCTAACCTTCTTAACACAGCAATTCATTACTTGGTTATGGCTTCCAGTGTATTAAAAGCACCAAATAAATGAAAAACAAAGCACAATTACACATGGGGTATGTGTATATACATTATACAGCATATAGGCAACGTATAATGCCATATTCACAAAGCATTGACCACGTAAAAGGTAATATATTTCTGTTTTCTGATCAATCCTAGCTTCGTGTAATGTAGCTTTTGCAATGTTTGATCCCTATTTTCCAAGACTTAGTCGACAATAATAATAATAATAATAATAATAATAATAATAATAATAATAATAATACAAAACAAAAACTAAAACGTTACTGGTTCAAAACACATAAAAACATTAAAATAGGGTACAGATTTTCAGCGGAAGTTGATCCTGAAGAAAGCACCTGATATGATTACTGTATACAAACATAACCAGGCATCCCTCACAAATCATAATGTGGTGTGGTCTTTTTAATAATGTCAATGAAAGAACTCTTACAAACAAGAACCTTGACGTCATCCCGAACGCCCAGTAGTTACACATGCAGCAGAGTTACACAAGACGCACTGTACTGCAACTCGCCTCTAAGTGGGATGTACAAAGCACATCCCCTTCAGTTCATAGGGTATCAAAAAATAAAATAAATTTATAATCCAGGGTTTAAAAATAATTTACCAAAAAAACAAATCAAATTAAATTAAAATCTTAAAAACTTTCATTCTTTTTTTGGAATCCTTTATTTCAAATGATTTCGAGACTTCTGAGGCATTGCTATTCTATTGTCACTTGCCACTCTGATCCACTCCAGTGCTTGCCACCACAACATTGTGACAATAGGCGGTTTTGATCACCGCAAACGCTTACTACTGGATCCAAGCAGAGGGTGTCTATGAAGGCACACGGAGATCAAATAATCCGACTGCAAAAGACGTGGTTTGTGTGCATATGGCTCGCCAGCGGGCAGCACTTAGTGAGGCAGCAGACCCAAGAAGAGAGGGTCGCTCAGCGACAGTGCGAGTTATTTGGGTTATGGCCCCAGATCTGACGGCATTCCATGCCCCTATTTGCATCATGTAAAAAAGTGCCTTTTTATATAGAGAATCAACCAGACGTGAACGTGAGAAAACGTTGTCATGCGAATCTTCTGCCAGGTGACTCATTTGTATTCTTAAAAGCCACATATAGCTGTTTGCTTTGGATAATTAGATTGAAACATTAAAAAAAAAAAACTTGTTTCAAAGTGAGCAATACTTGGAAGTAAAAAATACAATAGATCAAATAATGCCATTGTTGTGGATATACTGAATGCGCGAATGTCCATGAATGCGTTTAGATATTTAGAAATAAAGAAGAACTCGCGGGTGATACATCTGTTTATCTGTTCTCTTAATTTACCTGTATATTCCAGATCACACAAAAGGCTACGTGAACAGTTCCTAACCATAGATTTGAAATTAGACTTCGAGATGAACAACAGCAAGTGTGAGTCAACAGACAGAAATTGAATTTAGTAACTTGATTATGGTGGTCTTGAAAACGTACGTTTCAATATTACAATGTATGATTCACACTTAATTTGTTTGGGCCAGCACCATCCAACAGTGTCTACGTTGAGCAAACTCTCAATATGTAATGGAATGGTAAGCAGTCTGTAAGAGGGGTCCACTTAACTTACAGTAGTCACTGTCTCTTTAATGACGTGATTTATGACTAAACAAATCATGCGTCACTAATGAACAGGTGCAGGGGCAGAAGTGCAAGTGTGTGTGTGTGTGTGTGTGTGTGTGTGTGTGTGTGTGTGTGTGTGTGTGTTTGTTGGGGGGATGGCAAGCAGGGGCACTGGCCCCACCAATAATCATCTCCAAAATATTGCTTTCTGATTATTAATGTATTGTGTTTGCCCTTTCTGTCACTGACACTCACAAACTGAAGGTATTTCCTCATACCGACGTGCAGTTATGGACACGCGTGTACTCGGTTTGCACACGTTCCCCCATAACGTGCAGTTAAGGACTGGCGCGTGTGTCCCCTTAATGTTTGAGTCCAGCTGCAGTAGTACAATTAGTGGAGAAACAGCACATTTTTAAATAGATTCTATTTTATGATAAACTGAAAACCTGAAAACCTTGAATACACTAAAGAGAAAGCACTTGTGAAGCTGAATCAAGAATTTCAATGCAGAGATCCTGAAATGCAGGACGATTAAAAAAAAAAAAAAAAAGATAGCGGGCAATTTTTTATTCCTGCGCACGCCCCTGAACAGGTATTATGATACACGTGGCCAGATAAACATTGCAATATAATTTCATTTGGTTTTATGAGATCCCCAACTAACACAGCAACCCCAAAGTGCAGAATACTCAATACAAATGTAAGGCTTAACCAAACCCCGAGCATGCATACATAAAGTTGTTTAACGTTACCATGCATACAATCCTCTTCACACAATACGAATAACTTGGCTGAACGGTTACAGCAGGCATCGTTTTCATTGAATTTATAAGCTATTTGTATAAACACACACATACCATCCCATAGGAATGGGCCAGTAGGTACCGGGTGCAGCACAAGTCTTCATAACTTGAGTCAGTGCCCTAAATAGGGCAGCCTGGTTAGTTCATATTCTGACATTAACACTGTCTGAAATTGAATGGCTATGAACAGCAACAATCAAACTAAGACTCTGCAGCCCCTGTTCACAAAGTTTGTTCTTTACATTCTAGAACAGTTTCGTAAATGTCAACTTTGATCACTGCATGTCAGATTAAAGCTTTATTCTAATAAGCTGTGAAAATGTTGTGGCTTTCCAGTTTGCGGTTTCTTTTACACAGCATCGAAAAACAATGGTTTTGCTTTAACGCCAAGCAAGAAGCACAGTCAATTTCTTGTTGTAACACTTGCCTCAGCTAAGACTGTGCACCACATTTAGATGCAGTCTGGCCCAGAGTGGTTTAATTGTAAGGAAGATGATGTATTTCTATGTCTGTCCTCCATTACATTTATTGCTAGAAGGAGATGACTGAAGTGAGGGGATCACAGTGTTGGAATAGATAAAGTGCATACACAATGTAAGCACTATGTACCAACTTTACGTTTCCTAATCAATCTGTTTTCAAAACATTCTGACACTTAGCAAACAATATAAAACGTCAAATGTTAACGCCCGCATCTGAATTTTACTTTAGTTAAAAAGGTTAGTAGATAGTGGGATTATGATGGTGTACATTACACCTTTGTTCTAAATTACAAACAGCAGGCAAATACTTTGATATCTGACACATTAAACATACAAAATGTAATGTGGCACTCTCTTTAGGTCATTCATATATATATATATATATATATATATATATATATATATATATATATATATATATATATATATATATAATTTCTTAACATGGACAGGCCATGCTAATCCATTACACTTGTTCCGGGAAGGTCAGTAGAATTAGCACCTACGTGAGCTTTCACCTTGCCAATAGCAATTCTATTTTATGTTGCATCCTTTACCAGAACAGCAGGAGATCTTGTCGACGTGAAAAGGCCAAAACTACCTAAGGCTATAAAGACCCTGATTCATTATGACCAGATACTTGATGCGTTAAGCCAGTAGTTCTTCCAGATACTTATGACATCTTTGCACTTTAAAAGCAATCTATGTTCTATAAACTTTATACATGATCTCACTCCAAATATATAATACATTCAGTCGTGCAATTATTAATGCTTTAACTTTAAAATTCAGCGGTTGGAATGCTCATATCTATGTGCATAATCGAATCTGAAAAAGTGTGCATCTGAAGAAAATATCTTTACATCTGTGTTCTCAGTATATTTAAATAATCTATTTGTGCTTTTTAACATCTAATAAAAAATCACATTGCTGAATGGAAAATACACCTATATGAATGAATAGGCTATATGTTGATGTGTTTTAATCCAAAAAAAAAAAAAGTTGAACTCTGTCCAGAGATTTAGAAACAACAACCTAACAAAGTCTGACTTAAAATGCATAAAATGCATGCAAAGTTCAGTCTACAATAGTATTTGCAAGCAAATGGATTTTATCTGATCAACGTAAATTCTGACATTTGTTCAATGCTAGCGCTTCTTATAGTGCTAAATGTTAGCAGAATATTCACCAAAGGAATCAGTGTGTTTAGAGTTGTTAAGCATCCGTGGGTGACGACTGTGTTAAAGTGAATACTGCCCCATGCTGCAGTAGGTGGTGTGTGATGTAATAGGTAACGAAGCAGATATAAATATCGTTGGTCAGGGTAGAGCAGCATGGCTGAGCTGGGCTGGTATAGACGATCAACACTTCTTTAGACAGCTCTTCTCCTGTGGCTCACAAGTTTGGATCAAATTCGAATAAACTTACACAGAATCGAATCCCCTTTACAGCGGGGACTCCATGCAGCACCAAAGACAAAGTCACAGCTCCGTTTGGAACTGAGCGTTTTGCTTTCTTTATTCCCTTTTTTTCTTTGGTCTAAGTATACAGCGGAGCTAGAAGTATTTTTAGTGCAATCGACTCCTTCAGCCACGTGTGCCCACGTTGATCAGGATGTCCATTCAATCGGCCTTCTTGCCAATATTGGTCCTGGGACTGGTGTCGAGTCTAGTGCGCTGCGCTCCCTTCCCCGGCAGGCAAAACGGCACCCCGGAGCGCCACTGGGAGACCCTCTACTCTCGCTCTTTGGCACGGATCCCCGGGGAAAGGAGGGATATCAACCGGGACAGTGATTATCTTATTGGCATCAAAAGGCTGCGGCGCCTTTACTGCAATGTAGGCATTGGGTTTCACATTCAGGTTTTGCCCGATGGAAAAATAACCGGAGTGCACAACGAAAATCGATACAGTAAGTACAGTGTATTTTTTTTTTCTTCCTGTGATTAATTTAGTTTAGGGATGATTTTTAGTTTCAGTTCTAATTTATGAGGTTGGTTTTGATTTGCCCAATATAAAATGTGAACATGTTTTAAATGCAGTGTATTTGCAGGTCATGTTTACGTTTTGTCAGCATTGCATTTTCTGTAGCAGATACAGTGACAGTGTGTATGTGTGTGTGTGTGTGTGTGTATAAACATGGTTTATACATTTACTTTGAATGCGTTGTTGCCTTGCATATACAATATGATCAAATATATTAAACACTGTGTCAGATTCTGAGATTAATATGAACGTTTTTTGAACTGCATATTGCAAAGTCATATGAAAGTCGTATATTCTAAGAGCTGAGCGTAAAATATTGAAGAATGTTTAAATGTCACAATCAGTCAACGTGACAAACTTATGCACGTTTGGTTTCATATTAAAATTAGTTTTTAAGATTTGATTACACACACAAACCGACACCATAAGTCTTCCTGTCTAATAAAGGATACTTCAGTATTTTTCAAGTTAGCTGGAGGGCACAGTTAATGGAGTAACTATAGAGGACTTGTGCATACGGCCTTGAAGACCTTGCTAATCATGCGCTTGCTTGAACAATATAAGCGGCTTCTTTTTTGGATCCAAAAACCTCTCAATGCAATATTTTCTGATGTTTGATAGAATCAGGTGCTCGTGCACCTCGACATCTGGACACACACACACAGCTTGCAGGGTTTTATTTTTTTTATAATAACCAACTTGGTATTCAGAAACCAGTTGAACGTTTAATGTCAGTCCTTCGGTTCTTAAGATATGATCTACACAGGAGAGCATCTGCTAGGGGCTTAACCCCATGGCCCCATACTTCTAATTAATATTCTTCTGAGACAATAGAATGTTAGAGGAAAGTATGTGACAGAAGACACAACCACGAATATTAATGGGACTATCCATAAATGACTAAATTGTGCAGTTTAATTTGCTGAATGTGCAGGGAATTTACCGGAGAAGACCACAGACCGTTACAGTGGCCCATTTCGGAATACAAAAAAAAAACAAAAACGTTTTAGCTAATTTTTACATTACTGTATATCAATACAAAAAAAGAGAAAGTATCAGCTCCTTCACGTCAAAGTTAACCATATAGTCTGCAAGCAAATCAATAGTGTTATACTTTTACATTCAACGGGCTCCACAGATTAAATCGATGCAAATACAATGTCATTTTTATCATCTACTTTTGTTTCTAGGTCTTCTTGAAATTTCCACCGTGGAAAGAGGTGTTGTGACACTATTTGGTGTAAGAAGTGGTCTTTTCCTGGCCATGAATGGCAAAGGCAAGCTCTATGGATCTGTAAGTATGACAAATTAGTTCAGATGTGTGGCTTCCGCTGTAGATGTTCATCTGAAACCCTCTCTGCATCGCATTGTTAGGCGCAGTCATTGCATGCCTGTAGTGTTTTGCTGTGTTTGTATTGTGAGTCTGATAAACTGTGGAAGGATACTGCCGTAGATCATCTAGTCTGCATTCCATTCTTTGCATTGCCAGCCAACACGTGTACCTACTGTCCTCCCCAGCTTAACGCTGAATTGGTCAACCTGGACCACCCGTAATGCGCTCTATAGTCGTGTATCAACCCCCCTCCCTCCTTCCCTCCTGCCTTCCTTTGTTCCACAAGCTATTTAGACAGTTCACCTGCTCTTGCTGCCAGTACGTTATAGGTAACTGTGTCTAATAATCCAAAACACGTTTCACTCGTGATCATTCTGAAAAAAGGCTTTTTTACAAATGCTTAGGCTTAATGATGTTTATTATGACGGCTGATCTGTGTAGCTTGAATCAACTTGGACACATGTCTGGGTAAGCCATTTGTAAATTCAATTGTCCAACCCAATTCTATAAGCCAAAGATATTTAGGCAGTTGAACTACATTCCAAAATGTGTTTACCTTCATCTGGAATTATCATTAATTGAACATTGCTAAGGACAATAACCATATTTTTTCTCTTTTCTTTTTAGACTCATTTCAGTGACGAGTGCACGTTTAAAGAGATGCTCCTGGCCAATAACTACAACGCATACGAATCCCGAGCGTATCCCGGGATGTATATAGGAATAAGCAAAAATGGCAAAACAAAGAAAGGAAACAAAGTTTCCCCAACAATGACAGTTACGCATTTCTTACCCAGAATCTGAGTGATCTTTTCAGACTTTACCTCAACGAAGTGAGACAGATGGGGCGATACAAAACAGTGCACTTTCAAACGGAGCGTTTTATGCAAGAGTAGTATCATATTTAAATTTATTATTTAAGTTTATATATATATATATATAGAGAGAGAGAGAGAGAGAGAGAGAGAGAGAGAGAGAGAGAGAGAGAGAGAGAGAGAGAGAGAGAGAGAGAGAGAGAGAGAGAGAGAGAGAGAGAGAGAGAGAGAGAGAGAGAGAGAGAGAGAGAGAGGAAGATTATTATTTATAATTCTCATGAATTTTATATTTCTGGAAAAATACCTTTCAATTCACGGGGCAATTGTAGGCGACCTAAGGTTTATTATTATTATTATTATTATTATTATTATTAATTTATCACTGGTGTGCTGCTATTACGTGTTCAAACAAGTGCAATGCAATTCCTTTATTTACATTGAGTTTTTGCACTGTTTATGATGTTGTACAGTGAGCGTGTATTTTTATTTGTAAAAAGATAAGTCTTAGTCTTTGGTTATAACTCGTGAAAACCTTATCAGTGCTCGTAGTGTAGCTTGCAGCAAATGTACAATGTCTGACCTCCTTTGTGCAGAGTTGCTATTCAATTGAAGCGGTATCGGTTTACTTCTGGTACAGAAAGTGCAGTGTTGAAGTCCTACCCCACAAATCTGTTTTTAGCTCTGCATGGGCTGAACTTTGAACTTTTCTGCAGTCAATCTTAGTTGGATCTATAAGGAATCAGATAGAGAGAGATCTTCGACTTCAGCCATTATACAAGCAGCGAGTTTTAAAGGATAGTCAAGTGGATTCTTCAGTAGGCATTTTAACTCGCGTAGTAAGCCTATTAAAAAAAAAAAAAAAAAAAACATTAATTGAAAAATTAACACTTTCCAAAAAGCTGAGGATATAAGGACATATACTGGACTTGTGACAAGGCTGATAACTATAAGATGTTTATCATGTATGGTATTTAATATAAAACAGGAAGATCGGATATCATTATATCATTAACAGAACACTAACAACAAGCGCGAATATTTGATTGGCTACATCATGTTACGTTTGAAATAAAATTTATAAAACGCTTTTTTTTTTTTTTTTAAATATGCAGTATTTTGAAGGAGAAAGAAATTGCTGCTTTTCATTTTTTTTCCATTCCCTGAATTCATAGAATATTTCTCTACCTCGTTAAAACTTAATATCTAAACATAAATCTCCTTACAAAATCTGCTATTACGTATTAATTTAGTTTAATTTGTAGACAATTGCAGAAGGATCTGAGGCACTGAGTTTCCATATGCAGCATGAAGTATCCAGGCGTCTATTGCGTCTGGTTGAGCCTTGTCACGTTTGAGCTATCTTTACCCAGCGATTTACTTTTAGTAAGGATAATCATGGTGGAAATATTTGCAGACAGCTGTTAGACTGCACTATATGGCCATCCAGTAACCCTAGATTTGTCTTTATATATTTTGCAAATATAACTCCTAGTAGCCAGTGTAATGCAGTTGAAGACTAGGTTATATTTGGAAGTTAAAAAAAAAAACACACACAAAAGTTAAAACGTTAAATACTATGTGTTATATATATATATATATATATATATATATATATATATATATATATATATATATATATATATATATATATATAAAGCTGACAAAAAAATATATGGAACATAAAGTCCATTGCTGTGAGAAAAGTGAGCTAACCTGCATGTTGACTTACACACTTCTACAACCCTTGACTGGAGAAAGTTTGGGGTTTAGGGTTAACATTCCTTTTTTTAAAATGTGTGTTCTGATGTACTTCTTTATAAAGTCAAATTGTTTGGTATAGTAAACACTGAAAAAACAATGAACAACAAAACGGCAGTATGGAAATAAGGAGAACATTCATCAAGATCAGATCCATTATTTCCTGCTCAGTGTTCAAACTTCAAATAGGAGGCCGCTTATCCTAATACTACGTGGTGCCCTGTTCTCAGTAATCAATATTAATTGTACTGTACTGTTAAGTGTTTTCAATTCTTGTGATTTAATTTATCGTCCCCACCTGAATGCATAATGGACCTAACTAGTACCTGCAGCCAATTTGAACCAGGCCTCTTACAAACATTTGCCCTCCCTAATCTCCAGTGTCAGCAATTAGTGACAAATTTGTTCTGCTCAAAACGTTATTTGCATTAGCTTGGACAGCGTTTGCAATAGGCATTATTTGCCTAATCTAACTCCCTCATGCAAATTCAAATTCTGTGCTTGAACAAGAAGAAATATTAGTTTAGCTTCTTTAGTTTTTTTTTTTGTTTTTTTTTTGTTTTTTTTTTGTATGTTAATAATACCGGTGATGGTGAACAACCTCCTATGCAATACCTGTCTGCCTTTTTATTTCTGTTCATGCATTCAGGTAGGCTTTATAGTGTTTGACTGGATACTGTGGTCATGTGATATGTATTTAATTTGTAAACATTTATCAGAATTTTTCTGTAGTTTTATACAGGTGCTGTTAAATATTGTGGTGTATGTGCTGTGCACATAAAAATGACTTATAAAGAAGTAAATAAACCATCTTTGGAAAACCCTATTCCTTGTCTCAAATGTTTAAGCTGTCAAAGAGGGTCATTACATACAAAAGGAAGACTATGCTTTTTCAGTATATCCTCACTTGGAAATTTAAACTTACAAAAATAAATTGTGTGTTGTTTCATTGCAATATTTGACGCAGGACATATTAATAACATACTGGTAAACGGGGCAAATGTGATATTGAAGCCCACTAAAAGCAAGTAGGTTTCTAGTTACTATTGTTGCTATAGTATTAATCGCTCATTATAGCTTTCACAATCTGTCGGTTTCAAATCTAAGGTGTTTTTTTTCCCAGTTGAACTCCACTTTAAGCTCAGTCTGTCGCCTTTAGTTGTACCACACCAGATCTAAATTTCGAATAGCACATTTTACTAAAAAAGTCAGGACATCAATACATTTTAACCAAATTTGCAAGTAAGGTCGTGAATCTGAACGCTACTTGGAATTTAAAATGATCAGGGACATACCAGTAAGCAGATGCAATAGTTCAAAGCTTTCTGGCTGTGAAGCAGATTGCATTGCTGGTGCTTCTAAGGTCCTGTAGTGATAAAGAACTATGACAAGATGCTCCGAGGGCTGTTCCCTCTTTAAAAAAGACTAATAAGGGTGCTGTTCAGACACCTTCACGACACTTTGTTTTGTCACAATATGGAACAAGGTTACTAATCCTTCACAGACTGTAACTTTATGCAGTTTAAATCCAAAACTTGGTTTACCTTTTTTCATGAGTTGACGTGTTGTAGACAAATACCGTTCTCTTCTTTAGCATGCTATGTTGCTTCAAAACACCTGTTTCTTTGTTCAGCAAAATGCTAAATTAAATAATAATAATAATAATAATAATAATAATAATAAATACTGTCTGACTTTAGATTCAATTAAGCCCAGACCATTTCTAGTGTACTGCATAGTTCACCACAATATTTTCCAACTACATTTAAGCTCATGCGGGCAAGAGTTTTACTCTTAAGTGGTAATGTGATTCCAAGCCCTTTTGTAAATTGGTTATATAAACAAGGTCAAACATTGCTAAATTGCTCTCTGTGACATGGAAGAGACAGTGTGAATGAAGTAGGCAGCAATGGTCAATAAAACATAGTGTGAGGAAGCAGGAGGATGCAGTGGGCTTAAATACGTGCAAACAGCAGCATTTTTAAAGGGATGGCATTACTTTATTTATTTTTTTTGGCATCTTGCTAAACAAAGGAACAGGTGACTTGAAGCAACGTAACACAGTAACATGACAACTCATGAAGATGAAAACATGTTTTGACCTTAACTTTAAATGGTACATTGAATTTTTAATGCACTTACTTTACAATATGGACTGTACATGATATTAGGCTGTGCAAAACAGGTTGATAGAATGAGAAGCATTTGAAACGCTGTCCCCGACTCACCATTCAAATATTCCTCTTTAAAAAGCTCTATAAAATGAGCATACTGGTTGTTGTAAAGCATTTGCAACAGCAAATCAAAAAGAAAATATATAAAAAGACACCATATTTAAAATGACCATATTTAAAGCAAATAAACAAACAAACAAACAAACAAACACAATAGACCTCAAAGCTAAGCTGCTACCCTACCCTCAATAAAGAACAAAATGGCAGGTATTGCAACAGCTGGCTGTGGTGTGGTGTGGTCATATTATTATTAATATTATTTTTTTTTTATATAGTTTTATCTACATATTGGCCGTTGAGATGTTACATATTGTCTACAATGGTGTCCTAGAAAGCAAAACAATCACATCAATATGTTTTAATAAATACATAAATGAAGCACTCACAAGTCACTTTCAAAAGACTTTTCACATGATATCATGAGCTGACTATTTGCATCTAGCACGTTGGTGATTATATTGAACAACTAGGTTTTGTTGATCCATTTGTTTAACTAAGTTACAGTAAATTGTATATCCTAAATGGCAACTTTATATTTTCTTGGAAGATAAAGTCAATAATATATAGCAATGGAGAAAAAAAAGTAACTGAAGGTGTTAGTAATGTTTTTCAACCTGTTTGTAGAGGAAAGCCTGTTTGTTGAGTTTTTTTTTCAGATATGAATTTATAGGCATCTCTTTGGCACGTAACACCCCCTTCACCCTTTTTAGTTAGAGTTCTAGGAACTATCTTCAAATATACACACGCACACATAATATATGATCTGATAACTTACAGAACTTGTCCTGATCCTGTGCATATTCTAAACTAGTTCTTTTAAGTGCTGAAATATACAAAGATTTCAAGAAACCAGACATCTCAGGAAACTGAAATGCATGTGTTACCAGAAAGTGCATTGCTAGTAATTGACTTTAGTACAATAAACAGCCATCACAGCAGGGAGAGTTGCTGGATTTCACACATGATTTGTTTTTCACTACTTAACCCTGTCACAGCAAGCGATAGGTACTCAACACCTTTGGCTAACAGATGCACTAACACTTGTGAATGTTCATCTAAATGCAACATGTCAGCTCCACTGAAACAATGTTGTGGGACAAGCAGTTTCCATGTGGCTCGTACCCAGGAAGCCAGGTGTAAAATGGGGGGGGGGGGGGTGCCAAGGTTCATAACCCCAATTTATCCTTCCCGAGCATGCATGCATGGCTGGTGCCTTAATTGATCCTTTAATATAATAACAACCCATAGAAAAGCCTGTAGCAATGCTTGGCCTTGTCTTGACATGGTTATCAAATTCCCAAAACTGAATATACGAATGAGACTGTTACAAAACCTTGGCAATCTGGGCACCCATTTTCAATTTAGACCATTTAATACATCATTTGTTCAATTTAAAATAAGCTCAACAGATATGCAAATACCATTAACCAATAATGTTTGATGAAATAGTTTGATAAGCGTCTGCTTGGCTGATTAAAAACTGTCAAACTAGGTCTTTGAAAAGTGTTTTTGCTGCAGCAATAACATTTACATTACACGTTTTAATCAGTAGAGGTATGTGGCAAAGTGCCCCGCCCCTGTGTGCATTTGTGTGTTCTGTGTATGTATGTATGCGTGCGTGTGTTAATGTTGGTGTATAGATTGGTACACGGGATATAAACAGGTCTGTGTTTCATGTGTGTTTAAATTGTATATTTGTATTTAGGCACGGGATTGCACATCACACACGTGCATTTAAAATATAAATATGCAACACACAAATGCA
The DNA here is from genome assembly GCF_902713425.1 of Acipenser ruthenus. NCBI lineage: Eukaryota > Metazoa > Chordata > Actinopteri > Acipenseriformes > Acipenseridae > Acipenser > Acipenser ruthenus. The sequence goes on from NC_081215.1 coordinate 24,194,339, forward strand.
CACAGGGGCGGGGCACTTTGCCACAAGGCAATTCAAGCATTCATGGCATCATAATGAAAGCACAACATTCCATGGAAGCTGCACCTAGGAGGGCATTAACCACAAGCTTATAGGTTTTGTTTCTTTATCTAGTTTCCAAACAACAACAAAAACTTTAACACTCATGAGACAAGAGATCTGTGATGGCAACTGATCACTGCAGGACAGGGCTTATCTGCAGCGTGACTTGCCAAAACAAATAAAGAGGAGATACAAAGAGACCAGTGGCACTCCACAGGACTGTGCTGCACTGGGAAGTGCACTCAAACTTGATTATCAAATGATTATCTGTGGGAACCAACAAAATCTGCTTTAGCTGTCCAGAGGGTCTTAGGAGGCCAAATCCCTCAGCCCAAGGAAATAAGCCAAAACTTCCTGGGAGTAATTCCCTACAAAATAAAACTGTGGGGCCAACTCTGCAAACACAGACTCTACTTTGTGTACTATGAATAAAAATGTTCAAAATGATTTAATAAATAAATCTTGACTATTTATGTCATGCAGTTTAAGGGGCCCCAAAGCAGCAAGGGAATGCATGTGCACTTTTTTTCACCTCCTGTATACAAACACTTTTGAATATGCACTGAAAAAGAAAGCAGTCAGTGCTTTGCATGCAGCGCTGCTCACTTTGTTTCGCCAGTCTCCCTCACAAGGTAGATCATATGACACTGACAGATTCAGCTTTTGTTTGTTTTACCTTTATTGCAACAAACAGCCAAACAAGACAGACAGGCAGCTTGTTATCTCTCTTTTCAGAAAAGAGCCAGATGTGTAATATGAACTTGCATGAAGGAGAAGTTTATTTGAAGCACAGCCCAAGCCGCAAGTGGATTTATGGTTATCCCTGTTTGATAGATTTATAAAATAAGGCCTGGTGGCAATTCAGATTACCAAACAGCTTCAATTGACTTCCACTTCTATTCTGAGAACTGAAAAAAGACTTGCTTGTGATGACAGTAAAGGTGGGGTGGAACCAAGGCTCTGCAACTTGTGATATTGGAAATTAATTTACTGCATTTGTTAATTATATTACACACAGTATCACATATCACATCCTCAAAGAATGACTGAAGAAGTGAGAGAGGCTAGGAACAGGGCAGTGATATACTGTAAAATATTGGCCTCAGTCCTGCTTTGCTGAATGATGGCATACAAAGCCATGACTAAAACAAGAAAGGGAGAGGTGGAGGGCAAATAATGAAAATGAACACAGTAAAAAATGGTAACTGGGTTAGAAGACAACCTATAATTCTGGGGAATTGGAAAAAAAAATAAAAATGTGTGTTTTTTAAGTGTAATGAGTGTAAGCTCTCTTGATTTTTTAACCCATTAGTCCTTAGAAACATCTTAGTTTTATTTATTTTAATGAAAAAAAAACATCTTAGCTTGCATCTACTTGTTTTCTATCTTCTACAGAATTGTCTGTGATCACTTTTTGGTGCTTCCAGGAAAGACTCATAAATAGGTTCAGCTAAATGGTAAAAGTTTGTCTTTTAAATACAAAAGCCTAGGTTCTTTTGAAATAGCAATTCAGTATTATAACACATGTTCTCTAAGTAGCTCTATGCAGCATGGATGGCAAATGAGGCCAAAATACAGTCAACAAGACAAGCAGCGACATGCACCTTGTGATAAAACCAAAGCAAGGAAAAAAAGGTATATTTAGACATGGCACTTGTCCTCTTGATCATTTGTCGAGCCAGCTGTGAAGTGTGCACAGCGCTGTCTGTTTGTAGAGGGAACGCAGCCTTCCAGATGTTTAACTATAAAGGGTGGGAAGATCATAGGGGATGAAATATAAACCCATTTTACCTGGACACTGTCTTCGCGGATTTCAAAAGAGGAAATAAGGACTTTTATCCTGTAATCATCCTCTCAAAGCCAGTGTTTAGAGAAGGAGAAGAAAAAGTCGTACTGTATATGGAGGCTCATTGTCACTTTTTGTACTGTACAGTAGGTCCATAGAAGAGAGCCAAAACATGAAAATGTTACTACAAGGCTTGTATCTTCAGAGAACAGTAAAATATGAACTGCTTTCTTGCCTCCAGCAACGCTGCTCCCTCACCCCTTTTTTAATTACTGGTTGGTTTAGTGGTTGAATTACACCCTCATCTTCATGAACAATATATTAAAGCCGTCATAGTCAAGTTGGATTCTTGTTTGATAGGTAATCGATTCTTTCCTATGCTCTGCACAAATTCATAAATAATCCAAATATGACAAGCATATTGTAGAAATATAGGATTGTAGCGAGCGATTTCTCAATGGTTAGCAATTTAACAAAGGTTCACCTTTAGTGGTATAAATGTTGTAATTTGCTTTGTCCCCACATCAGAGTAGTTCTATTCTCCCAGAAGAACAAGTGCTTTCTTGTTAGTTTAGCTAACTAGCTTAAGAATGGCTATGAAAAGTAAATGGCCCAGATTATTTAGGCTACTTATCCTCTAAATGGATCAATAGTGTCTCAATTTTATATGCTGAACAGCAACTGAAAAATAGAAAAACAAAAGGAAAAAGCGAACAAGTGCTTTATCACACCTTCAATGTTTACATCTAAGAGCCAGTGAGACAAGCCGTTTACAGTAGCTAGAATGAGATTTTTGTCCTAGAAAAGGTCAGGCGTTTTCCATTGCATTCCTTTGACATGTTTGCAGATTTGCCAGTTTGACTCATCAAAAGTCTTCATTATTCTTGGTTGGCACACACAGAAGCGAGGAATTGTAGCATAATACATTCACAAAGACAGAGACAAATGTTTAACCTAAAACAACTTTTCCCCAATCTAACTGAGTCGTGTAAATAAAAGGCCTACACAATTACTAAGGCAATAAGCATTTCAATTTTTGTTCCAGTTATGCAGGAAGAGACTGGGGCATGGTGGCACAAAGCTATTTCCTTAACCTCTGAGGTCAGGCTTTAGGTCCAGCTACAGTGACAAACAATTCCAGAGTTATCAACTAACATTCTTGTGAAACAAAAATCACATCCAATGGCTTGTCATCACCTATCACAATCTCTGGGTAGGGTATGATCTCTCCAATCAAGTCAAAAGGTCACATGTTTATTGGAGCCTGTGACAGGGATAACCTGTCGCTGGTTCTTGGGTGCATGTGTGCCTTTATGGAACTGGGATACGCGTTGCTCGGGAATTCACTGAGCAGGTAGGCTGCCCTGGCTCAGAGATGTTCGGGAGGTCTGGATTGGCTGGGGGGGCGTGCCTGGGCAGGCTGCACGGAGCTCAAAAAGCATCTGCGCCACAGCTCGAGGATACTGCACCACCATTGCTACACAGATGGGCGCTGAGCAAAAGCTGGCACTGTTTACATCACGGAGGAGAGTGTCCGCACCAAGGGATTAACTACACAAAACCCTTCTACTGTAAGACAGTGCTCGTGAAGGCACTGCCCAGCCAAGGCCGTTTGAAGAGGCAGGAATCGCTGTGAGACGGCTGGGACTCCAGCAGCCCAGAAGTAGGTCAGTTTAGGCGATTTTGATCCCAAACAGTGTCAACACCCACTGCTCTGTGTCTACATCAGTATCATTTTGTGATGACCCACACCCATGACAAACCCCCCTGTTAAAGAGATATGACTCAATTTTCTGTAGTAGTGCAACACAGTCAACCAAATAGAATACGTTCACAGCCAGAGCAAGAGACGTCACAACATTTATTTTTCACCTTAACATACAGTTTGGTGTAAATTCAGCCCCTTCTGACAAGCTTCTACATGAAACAAACCTGAGAACCATGCTACGGTAACGACTACGAAAAGAAAACTTGTTTTAGTATTAACAACCAATTTAGACGCGCTCTCGTGAAAAAAATGAAAGAAAGCAAGAAAAAAAAATTCTGTTGAACAAATAGGGATGGAAATTAGACTCCCACTTCTGAGTAGTTTAAGCCATTCCAGGTTTTACAATACGAGTTAAAACAAAACATAGAAGTCAGACTCCTCAGAAGGGCTATTTAGTAAAACCTGCAATGGCTCAAACTGCTATATCGTGAGAGTCTTCCCATACCTTCAATTTGTAAAGCTTTCTAGCAATTCCAAGACATTAAAACAGTTTCATTATTTCCACTAGAGGGCAGAAAAACACTTTAAAAAAATCGGTGGTATATATACTACATATATCTCACTTGTTACTTTTTAGGTATATCCTCTAATCTCGTCACAAAATACTTAGAGTAAGTAGCGATGGTACGGAAACTACAGCGCTACACGTCCCCAGGTGTTGCTACAACTGTTTAAATAACGTGCACTCTAGTGCACTGATAGTGGAAGGATTATTGCCCACATTGTCAAACAGGTAACACAGCAATAACGATCCATGATGTGGTACGGAAAAGAAAAGCCAGAGCACTTGTTACGCTTTTATTATTAGTAGTAGTCGTATTATTAGAAGTATTTTATTATATTTTTTTAATTGCTCTTCCTGCAGTGACTTAGAAGACAGATTGCAAACCTCAGTGCACTAGGGGGGGGGGGTCGGTATAACACTATATTTTTCAGAACCTCGCTACTTGCACTTTAAGACAGCTACATGCGAGCGGTGAGCCGGGGATACAGATAATAATTGGGCATGCTAAATTGGGGTGAAAACCGGGGTAAAAATAATTGGCGACGACTAAATTTAAAAAAAGAAGAAAAAAAAAAAAAAAAAAAAATGTTGAATCCATATTATATCCATGTACTGTGGAAAAAAAACCTTTTTTCTTTAAATCAGTTTTACTAGCTAATGCTGATATGCCCCACATTGTATTTGAACTTACCAGCAAGCTTTACCCTGCCGACACTAGGCCCACTTTGTGCTTTCCACATGGTCATATTGAAGTCAGCTTTTGTTTTGGTTCCTTACTTCTCTGTACCAAGATTTTCCAGGATACCCTAGACAACAATTAACACAAGAGATGTGATTATCATTGCATTTTCCTTTCCTTGTCAAAAAAAGCAATAGAAAATCAGACAACACCACAACAGAGGAAGACTTTGTCAAAATGACTTTTTCACTTTTCAACCTTAGTTCTACCCCATTGAGAAAGACATGGTGTCACCAAGGTTATGTGTGTAACCCCAGCCTTCAAAAGAAAGAAATGAAATGACATATTTTACAATCTTGATGAGCACATTATTGTTACCGCATAGGTCGTCAACATGAAGTCAACTCAACCGCTTCCTTGCAAATTTTGGGCAAACTATTAGGCACAAAGACATCTATTCACAATCACACCCATGTGAAATCAGACTTGGCAAATACTGTATTAAACAACTGACTCAACGACAAAGTAAAGTTTCATTAGCAATTGTTGTTCATAAATGAAAAGATCTCTGCATGTAATCTTTTTCCGATGTCAATAAAGCCAGGGTAACCTTCTAAAACCCTGACCCACCCTAAGCAGTTCTGACATAAAAATACAGAAGTCTCTTTCAGCCCACTGGACAATGTTTTTAGAAAAAGAGCACGACCATGCAACAAGATTTGGGGTTCATATAAACTCAGTAAGATTATTTAAGGTTAATGACGCTATTTTGGATTCCAGTTTACTTATGCCATTTTGAAGTGTAGAGGCCTATACAAAAACATAAGCTACATCCATCCTCTGGCCAGCTCACTTAATTTGATTGGGTCAATGATTTCGTCTTCTTAATTGTAATTAGTGCTAATGAGCTGCGTGCCACGCGCTACTTCATATAATTTTTTTTTTTCTATTCTGCTGATCAGGTGGCAACCCCCGCGAGATAATCCATTACTCAGCAAAAACAATTACTGCCGAACATAACAAATTAATTCCAATCATTCTTCAATAAGGAAGACGAGCCAAAGCAGCTGACAACATAAAATGAACAGTGCGTAAAACTGTTAGCCTAGTCTATAATCCCCATGTTACCACAACTGAAAACATGTTATAGTGTTAGTGTGTGCTATTTAATAAACTAGCCAACTGGTAAACTCCCTTGATTTGTGACTATTAAACTGGCTTTGGTTTCGGCAGCAAAAGTTTTCATAAATTAAAAAAAAAAAAAAAAAAAAAAAAAGGTGTATTTTACCATAACATGCCATTACTTACTTAGTTTACCTTGTTTTGACTATTTTGTTTTCATGTAAACATATAAGAAACAGCAGTTACGCGTATATGCAAATAGCTTGACAATGTGATCATCAATCTGTTTCTGATCCCCCCCAAGCTTCAATCTACCTTGAATTTTATTTAATTGGTATCCATCCTAAACCAATGTCTCTTTGTTCAGATTTGATGTTTGACCAGCGTTCTCCTACTTAGCCCTCATCGTTTTTTCTGCCTTGTCAAATTGGCTCAGCCCTAGCAGCTAATGACAGATTGTTTCAAAGACCTCTTGCCCTCCGGATCTCCACCCCTATACCCCATATTATCACACATATTATGTCTAGCGGGGAAAAAAACCTTAAAACTAAAAGCATACGTTACATTAGTTGTGTAACGTTACCCAGCTGTTTTGCCATTTGCACAATGATTTACTGTAGCATTTTTCATACTCTTCTGTGCAATTATTTTCACACCGCACTTCTTTGCAATAACCTTCACACCATAAATTCACACCATGTCCCTTTAGGGGTTCTGTACTACTATTAGGGTATTAAAAAAAAAGTTCAGGTCTACAATAAGTTACATGTATAAATATTGTATCAGCTAAAGCAACGTTTTATTCAGGTACAACCTTCTGGGCTCGTCCAGTCCATTACCAATTCAGAGGGTAAATCAAATACTTTTTTGTGAGATGCAGCGTCATCTACTGGTAAGACAATTTAGTACCAGTCTGATACCAATTGCAACTCTTAAACCGTTTGTATTGTAGCGTGCACGGGGGTAGGCAGCAGCAGGACTGGTAGGTGACGTAATGGCACACCTACAGCCAATCTTTTTTTGTTCACCTGTGTGTGGATTGCCTTGCCCTGAGTGATGCGCCTGCCTGCGAGAACCAGGATCGCTAAAGTATTCATTACTGTGTACTGTTAAAGAAACGTGTTTAATGCAACTACCATGTATTACTTACTTAATCAATTAATTATTATCATCTACTTACATATCCAAAAATAGTATTACATATTTCAGACAGCTGCACAGTTACACTCAAGAAAAATATGTTGACCTTAAAAACAATGATCAAATAATGTGTTTCATAGTTCCCAATGTTCCCTGTATAAAATAACAAATCTATCACAAACGTTTTGTTTGATAAACGTGGAGTGTGTTGCATTGAGGCAAACACATATTCTGTCAAATCATCTTAAAAAATATAATAAAAAATAACACTTCGTAATACATTTAACACAAGTTATCAAATACAATATTGTGCATAATACAGCAAAATACATCGTCGGGCACTATCCAAAACGTTTGTCTGAACTTATTTTCTTATAACTTTATAACGTATGAGTTGGTATTATTATTATTTGTTTTAATTATATATAGACTATAACATTAAGTGCATCGTTAAAGGTCTGCATTATTGTGATTTCTCACCAAGACTTGTTTTTTCCTAGATAGTAAATATTTGTAACTCAGGTAATCCACTCCCAAAGCTAAGAATCTTAGATTTACGCATTCTTATCTTGTACTAAATTGGGCCCTTGCGGTCTGTTTTGTATCAACCGTCGTGTTATAACCAATACACTGAGCAACCAGCAAACATTATTGGGGGTTCTCCAGTTTGTTTACACGATAATGACAGAAGTCAAAAGAGAAACTAGCCTTTTAGATTATGTCCAAGGTTAGGGTATCCTGTTTAGTCGTGCATATCGTATGATGCTGATGCCGTGTCTATAACTGCACTAGAATAAGCTTATCGATTAGACTGATAAGGGGTCCTTTTAAAAACATGGGGAATTCGCCTCTTACTATGTACTGCATCACAGAAACAGAGAGAGAGAGAGAGAGAGAGAGAGAGAGAGAGAGAGAGAGAGAGAGAGAGAGAGAGAGAGAGAGAGAGAGAGAGAGAGAGAGAGAGAGAGAGAGAGAGAGAGAGAGAGGTCGATTTACCTTTAAAGTCTAAGAGCGCGTTGGCTTCGGTTTTGTCTGTCTTCATCTTACTTGACAAAGAATCTTTAAAAAATGTTACTCGGACTTTGTCTTGTCTTTTTTATCGATACGTTTATGTTTGCTCTGGTGGGTCACTGCCTTCCTGTGCCCGACTCTGGGCCACACATTATCAATGGATGGGGAAAGCCTGTGAGACTCAGACATCTGTACACAACAAACAGTCGGGGGCTAGTCAGTTACTACGTGCAGATAAATGAAAATGGCAGAGTGGATGGAACCACTTCTCAAAGTTCATACAGTAAGTAGCTAGTGGTCCACCGGATAGAGCTTGTACTGCCGTATCAGAATTGGGATTCAACTGAGATTGATTGCTGGCAGTTTGTTCAAAGTAAATATGGACAGTTTGAATAGCCTAGATAGAAACGATTTGAACGTGGTGGCTGGGTATTATTTATTCTCATAACTATAGCCTAATTGTTTATAGATTTGTTTGTAGGCTTCATGTATATTTGTAAGTATTGTGTAATTTACAAAACGATCATTTATTATACAAACGTTTATTTCATCTTTGTTAAAATGCATTTTTTACGGGCATTATTACTGACAAACTAAAAAATACAGTGCAAAAGTACAAAATACGACTATAAGTAAAGAAATAACTACAGTTTTACAGTTTCCTCGTCTAAATTAATGGCTGATTAAATACAATTAGCTGTAATGTATTTGCTTGTAATATATCGGTAATGTGCAATAATCGTTTAACGGGTGCTCAATCAAACTACGCGTACCACCGTTATCTCAAAGTACAGCAAATTAGCATTTTATGTTGTCTGTTATCTAATTTAGATGAAAGTAAATAGACACATATATCGAATTTTTTTTATTTGTGTTTCTGTATTTATTTGTTCATGTATTGATTTATTTTTTGCTTGTTTGGTTTAGGTTTATTAGAAATCCGACCCGTCTCTTCTGGATCTGTAGCAATCAAAGGAGTTAAAAGTTATCGATATCTCTGTATGGACAAGCATGGGAAATTGCATGGCTCGGTAAGTGACCCGGAGAAAATAAGTAAACCATATGCAGTAATCTGTAAAATAAGATGTATTCACATTAATTGTATACCTGGTAAGTGCATATGTCTGTGCATATCTGTGCATGGTATTTATTTATGCGTAAACAGCAAATATATTGATTAGTATATTGAAGCCAGTCTACTCCCTCAAAGAAAATAACTATCGGTGCTTATTCAAATTCAGTGCACTTGTGTATTATGCGGTAGTTCAAAGTGCTAAATTCTGTATTATCACTTTTGCAACTATAATGCTTTTAGACGGGGCTTACTAATCAAAAGTTAGACAGAACAGCGATTTGGCCGACTGACCAGGGTTCATTTACCATTCTATCGCGAGCCAAAAATAACAAGGCTTGAATAAACAAGCTGGTTCAATATGTCAAAACAGGTACTGAATTTAAATATGGTCAGTTCTAAGAACTTGTTTACAAACGTTCTAAAACATCTGAAATAGAACACTGGGGTCAGCCTTAAAATAGAAAAACAACTTACTACTATTCTACAATGACAGAAATACTTGAGTCTGTGTAAATATTTTATTGTACTGCTACTACTACTACTACTACTACTACTACTACTACTACTACTACTACTACTACTACTACTACTACTAATAATAATAATAATAATAATAATAATAATAATAATAATAATAATAAAATAGGCAACAAAAAACACTTTTTTTTTTAAATAAGCATTTTCTCCAGTCCAGGGCCATGTCTCTATATAAGAAATAACAACACCTATTATAGAAAGCGGGGAACATATTTTGTTCCATAAACAATGGTGAAAAAAATCGGAAATCAAAATGGAAAATATGGTCTTATGTGTCAATAAAATTGAATTGAAAATGAAAAAAATCTATATGAGTGAAATGTCTATTACTAGTATTTCTAATAAGCATGTTTAGAGTAAAAGTCCAGATATATGCTGGAAATTCAGATTTGACTTGAAAACGGCAGCACTTGCAACATTTAAAAACACAGTTATAAAGAAACACCAGTTACAACATTTGGCCACAGGTGGCACTGTATGTTATTCAAAAAATACCATTAGAAGTAAAATAAATAAATAAATAAATAAATAAATAAATAAATAAATACAAACAATATTAAAAGAGAATGTATATCAGTCAGTGTGTTGCACATCCCTACGATATACTGATGAGTTTCTTTCTCTTAAAAGCATGCATACACAAAAGAAGATTGCTCCTTCGTTGAGCGTATTCTACCAGGCGGGTACAATGTGTATACATCTGAGCAGCACAAGGACCCTGTGAGTTTGAGCAGCACCAAACAAAGACTGCAGTCTAAAGGGAGAGGATTGCCTCCCTTGTCTCAGTTCCTGCCTATGGTCAGCACCATTCCTGAGGAGCCAGTAGACTTTGGTTTTGAAGATCTGGACCAGCCCTCTGATCTGGGGTTTGGACTTTCATCTCCCCCAGAGACTGACAGCATGGATCCCTTTGGAACGATATCCAGAATCTATATGCAGAGCCCCAGTTTCCACAAGAAGTAAACAAAATGACCATCCTTTTTTAAAAGGCTCATCTTAAACAGACTAATGCTTGGCTACCTTTGGAACCAGGGCACTGAACAGGGCACAGTGGAACCTGCTTTCCAAACTAAACCCAGTGGAAACAGAGCGTTTATATAAGCACCTATACTGTGTCTCTGAAATGATCATGTACCACTCCCCTTCATGTATGTACAGAACAGTAAAACCTATTGTGGAGGAAGTTTTTTATTCTTCAGGAAACTGAAGGAACCTGTCTCTGTTTACCCTCATTCAAGCACTTGCTTATTAAAGCAATATTTATAATTCATTAATTTAATTTAAACATCCCCTTTGTTACTGTATTTTTGTTATTATCAACAAATATGTATTTATAGTGTGGAAGTGTTTTTTTATATTATAGTCTCAGTCATGGTATATAGTTATTATTTTTGTATTATTTTTAGGAAGACTAATCCTGTTACCTAATACAGATTTCTATTTACCTAATAGGATGAAATGTTGATCTGCATCATATCTTTTCATTTGATAAGCACCAACATGAAAATGTGAAGACTAATAACTAGCTAACATTTTTTTTTTAAACAAAGTTGGGTTAGTTAAATTTGTAAGGAATCTTATTAGCCAGTATCCCCAGTCCAAGGCTGGACTTCAGGAAAACAACAAACAAGGTCATCACACTGGGTCTAAATGAAATACAAGAAAACGTTTTGCTTCCACTAGAGCTCTAGACAAGATATACATTGAGATTAAAGATCTTTCAGTCACATGAGCACCAGGATGCAGATTGGTTTCTGAGGATGGAAATGGCCTTGGTTATGTGAAAATTGCCAGTAATATGAACACACACAGAGTAGGCTCTTCAATCTGGGTTGTGTTTGATTGGTTCCCACGTTACAACAAGCACACTGCGACTTTGGAGTCCAATTAAGAGCAACGTGACTAATCCCATTGCTAAAAGTTTTGAGTTATGAACACATGTTGAGGTGAACGGAATATCTTGATTGAAGTTTTTAAAATCTTTAAGGTTTGACAAAGTTAACCCTAGTTGTTATTTTAAGCACCACTCAGAGACTAGATGTAGAGGACACAGTTGGAAATTGAGTGGACACAGACTTAGAACGGGGGTTAGGTGACACTTTGGGGTTACCAAGTCTCAATGTTGCTGTTAAAAATTTGAAATCCTCAGGAGCTGACTGGAGAAAGTTCTGGGGTCAATCAGGTACCGGGAATCGGGTAAATTGATGAACCTACACAGACCGATTGGCCTCCTCTAGTTCCAAACTTTTCTTATGTTCTTATAGTCATAAAAATAAAATCTTCAGGAACACCTGAAAGGCAATGTGGAGAGAATGGAATGGAGAGCTCTGTTGAAATCTAAAGACTGGTCCTCAAAGTGTCCTGACCTGTCATCAGTTGACCTTATCTTGGATAAACTGGATAGAAAGGTGGAAGTTAATCCTACAGTGACATGTCAATACCTGCAAAAAACTTGGCAGAACTACTGATTCGGAAAACTGGTTGATCAAACACCTTGTGTTTGCCCAGCTGTCATTCAAGTCAAGGTGGCTTTTTTGATCAAAGGAATGTTATACTATACAAAAGCATTTTGTAAATCATTTAAATTATTTTAAATAGCATGTGTGTATTGCCAACAAACTTCATTGACATTGTTTTTGCATGCTGTTCAAAATATGAAAAAGAAAACTGCAGACCCACTTGTTGCTCTTTTTTAAGTTCATTTTTTTAAATATAATTATTTGTTTATTTATTTATTTAGCAGATGCCTTTATCCAAGGCGACTTACAGAGACTAGGGTGTGTGAACTATGCATCAGCTGCAGAGTCACTTACAATTACATCTCACCCGAAAGACGGAGCACAAGGGGGTTAAGTGGCTTGCTCAGGGTCACACAATGAGTCAGTGGCTGAGGTGGGATTTGAACTGGGGGACTGCCTGGTTACAAGCCCTTTTTCTTTAACCACTCGACCACACAGCCTCCTATAATGTGGGTGCTATCTTTAAACAATATCATATTTGAATATGTTTCACATCACACAATGATAAACCACATACAGAAGTCGTTTTAAAGTTGTTTAAAGACCCAAGCTCACATTAAGACACATGGTATCCCATATGCGATAATAAGAATGTGGCAGTCAACAAGTTAATGTCGGCAAATATACCCTATAGTGGTTCCATAAACAACTCCCACAAAAGATATATTACATATTGGTCGTCACTTATAGGCAAACCTTGTCCTTTGCAGTATTTATTCCAGTAGATCTGCTAGCTTTCCTAAATTATTTTTTAACCCCTCTTACCCTCTGTTGATGATCCGTTTAGACCTACACCTGTGATTCCTGAAAACTACTTAGGTTCCGCACTAATCGCACCCTGTCACTCTCCTTCCTCTGTATACTTGTTATCCTTTATCTAAAACAACGAAGAAGCCAGTATTTTCAGATAAGAGAACATGAAAGTGTTTCTGCCAGTAAGCTGCACCCCGAGTTACCTGAAAGTGCTCTTAATTTCCTCTATGATATAGTTAGTAACTTTCACGAGACGCAACCGAGCAGAGATCAAGGCACTAGAATATTATTATTATTATTATTATTTATTTCTTAGCAGACGCCCTTATCCAGGGCGACTTACAATCGCAAGCAAATACAAATACATTCAAGTGTTACAATATAAGTCATACAATAAGAACAAGAAATACAATAATTCTCAAGTGTGACAAACCACAATTCAATAATACAGCAGATAATAGTGAAAGTTACATCAGGATATGATTAAGTAGTGATAGTTACATCAGGATATGATTAAGTACAAAATACTACAGATTAAACACTTGGGAGATTACAATATTCTGAGGTACAGGATTAAATGCAGTAAAATAGGGGGCAGATAAGAGCAAAATAAAGCATATTTAAATGAAGGGTGATAGTGTCCCAGGATACAACAGAGGAGTTCTACAGGTGCTGTTTGAAGAGGTGAGTCTTAAGGAGGCGCCGGAATGTGGTCAGGGACTGGGCAATATAATCAGCTTTTATCTACCAGTTGCATTACTTTCAAAAATTTCGAAAGTGCATTACAGTACATTCTAGATGACGATGGCTATCGCGATGTAAGGAATATAAAGAAAAAAAAAACAGCTGTGATGAGACTTAAGAAGAAACAATTCATTTGAATAAGAAATGACAAAACAATTGCTTCATACAAAACTAGAAAAAATGTGCAACAGGTACATAACCTGCAGTTAACCCTATTGAAAACAAAAACAAAATTGACCCCCTTTACAAAACATAAATAAATAAATAAAAACGTCTCACAAACTGACGTCGACAAAACATGTGTCTTCAGAACATTTTGAGTTGGAAGCTGCATTGCTAGTGAAACCTCGCCCTCTCGTGGCGTAAACAAGAAATGCAACAAAGCGCTTTGGGTGTAAAAGTCTCCCGCTTGTGGCCACAATGTAAAATTACAACTAGGATCTCGTGTGATTAAAAGAGGAATGCTGCTTTAAATAAAAATATCTGTCACCGACATTTATGTAGCATTATAAAGTATTGTAATACTAGTGACCGGTTTGATTAGATTGAAACATTTTACAGGACTGCACCAGACCTTAAAAAATAAAAATAAAAAAAAAATCAAGCTTTATTAAATCGTGTCCCTTTAAGAACGTTTCAACAGACTGCCCAGAATGCATGGCGTGGACAGGAAGGAAGAGCTTTTATATTTTATTTTATTTACGAACTGAATGTAAGACCACATAGGATACGCAGTGGTGTATGTAGCTAATGTTTGATCATTTTATTGTATAACTGCTTATTGTATTGGTCATATCTCGGTTTACTGGCTTACAGCTGAAAATGACATCTGTTTCAGGAAGTGAAGATTTGTTTGATACTATTCTGTTGGCTGATAACAGGTAATTATCGGTAAATTCAAGAGTATTACCGAACGAGTGGAACACAAACCAAGCAAGCAAGGAAGTAAACAAATATATATATATTTTTTTCAGATTTCGCGGTGAGGGTTATCAGGAAGGCTATGAAGAGGGAAGCCGCGTTGGAATAATTGAGGGAAGAAGTCATGGAGCTCTGCATGGCGCTAAAGTTGCAGGCGAGGCAAGTTTATACTATTTAATTGTTTAGGAGACGCTTTTATCCAAAGCAAGTTACATAAATGAAACAAAATATAACCGTATATAGAAGTTTACAAATAGAGATGGTTGTGACAAGTTGGCCTCCGGGTTTTTATTACAGGAACACCTTTTCAGGTTACTAAACCAAAGGTCAATAGCATAAACGTTTCTCTTTGTTCGGCGCTTGTTTAAGTCAGTGACGACTACATGTAGTCCTACGCCCACTGCGCTACACTCGGTTTCTGAGGAGTTTGGGAGACGACCTGGTCACATGACACAGTGGTGTCGCTATGGGTGCTATGATTTGAATCTGATCACCTCAACAAAATAGCTACATGATTTTAAAAAATAAATACATAAAATATACAATCCTGTGTATGGAAAGTGTGCCACAAGAGCCCCATATGTTAGCCCTATGCGCCCTAAGGTAAATAGCTTTTATACGTGACCCCTGTACACAACTAAAGCATGTGATTTTGTCAGTGGTCACCTGCATAAACAGCAGATTTACTACCCCATTGAAAATGCTGCTACTGTTTTCTCCATATACTACGAAAAAAACAAACAATAGCATTCAATTTGCGTTTACTGTTCTTTTTGACTTGTATTCAAACCTTAAATGTGATGACATTTTCAGTATAGCTTCTGGTCCATTCATTGGGTTTAGTATAATAGTTAGCATTAATATGGGTGATATTTTGAATTTTTTTTTCCCCCCTCAAAAGTCATTTGCACATCTCCTGATGTGGGGATTGTATTTTAATATATGTATCTATATTAACAGGTTGCGTTTTACTATGGCTTTGCCTTCACCTGGAAATGCCTTCTCCAAAACAGCACAGATGCCAAAACAAGGTCGGTGGGGAGCATCTAAGCATACATTGCATTGAGCATTGGGTTCTCTGAGCTTTTTCTTTTTTTATTTCTTCTTAATATAAGAATATACACTAAACACTATAGGTTAGTGAGGACCAAATGCTTTTGAATAATACAACTAGTGTAGTTTACAAGCTGCCCATATTTATTAAACAGAAACTTAATTTGATGCTTTGCATTGTTGGCTTAATTGCGGCGCAAAAAGGTGTATTTTGGTTTTAAAAAAATGCACTCCGTGTTTTCCAGTAAAAGGCTGAAGACCCTGGAATCTTTAATCAGAATAATTCAGAGTTTCCCACATGAAGATCCTACTTATGAAAAGCTTCAGGAAGACGTAGAGCGGGTCCGGGCCAAGTTCAGACAGGTATACACCAAATGAAAGCAGTACAGTAGGTATTTGTGCTGATTGCTGCTTTTCATAGCCTTCGTGGAGAGCAGCAGTGAACTGCTGTGTAGTGCTTCAAGCTTCTAAATATTTCAGTGACTCCTGTCTCTTTGTTTCAGACTTGCTCCCTTTTGAACGTCCCTGCTGACTTCAGGGATTGTGTGAGTCAATCAGGAATGTCTTTCTGATGGAAACTGCCATGCAAACCTGTGAAACTAGAAGACATGAAAGGCTGAGCTCTGCCGTTTGCACCACTGGGCGCTTTACAGAGTGTGTAGGCCAAGTGCATGCTGTGGCTGTGTCTTTGGTGCTGCAAGGGGATTGGAGTTTGCGGGAGTGCATAGGGGAAGGGGAAGGTAAAGGAAAAGAATATGCACAGGGATCTTGAGGAAGTGAGGGTGCCTTTTGCCTTCCAAGTTTAATTTGTTTTTGCAGATCAGTACAGCTGTGTTACCTGGGATCTCTAGTTGCAGTGAGTCTGTGGGGGCTGTATAAGATGATCAAGACATAAGAACTTGATAGTATTCTGTCCACAGTAATGTAAAGACTAAAATATAAGCAGTCATTATATGAAGAACAACAGCATAGTTTGCCTGTGCAGTGTAGTGTTTTTAAATATATATATATATATATATATATATATATATATATATATATATATATATATATATATGTCCGAGAGGTTGTAAACTTTCAATTTGTTTTCATGGCCTTTACTTCTGTTGAAGTGTTTTTACAAATCTGTTTGAAAAATAAAAATGATCTTTTCCAGTAATACAGTAAAATTATTATTTGTTATGGTCAATATAGTAGTGATATTAACTTACTTTGCAAACACACCATATATTACTGGTACATTGTATTTCCAGGTTATCTTATACATAAGATTTGCTTAAATCTACATTTTTTTACTTTAGTGTTTTAATTGCCATTTTAAGTTTAAGCTTGTCCTTTTGCGTGTTTGTTTGAGTGGTTGTTTCTCAACCCCAGCGACTGAGTAAAATCCTAGAAATTATTTTAAATTACAGGTTAAGAGACCTGATCCAAATTTCATTCATGTCACAGATTGCTTGGAAGCAACAGGTAACTTGCAGTCTGTTTTTGCTGAAGAGATTTACCCTTGAGGAACCAAAACAGGTATTATTTTACTGTGATAATGTACTCGGAAGAATCAGACACAAACAGTGAAGCAAGTAATTTGAGTAATAAAGAAAACATTCTACAGTGATAGATGTTAAGCAAATGCCATGTGTGGCTTGATTTCCATTCATTTATTTTAATAGGCTCTGGCATCAGGGAATATAAAAACCTTTTGGTTGAAGTTAAGTGTTAGGCTGTGTTCTACTAGTACAATTTATTCTTTAAATTAAATTCAATTAAAGTAGCTTCAATTCAGCTCTGCCAGCCTCACACACATTCCAGTCTTGCCTCTTGAGGTTAAGTGTGCTTCATTAATAGCAATTAAACACAATTATTATCAACATTTGATGAATAAATAGGATGTGATGCGGTTGTAAAGATGTGCATTATTCCAATTTTATGGAAAACTATATATATATATATATATATATATTCCATCATGGATATCTATCTATCTATCTAATTTTCCATCATGGTTATCGCTGATATCCAAAATAGTTGTTTGACCTCTAAAAATGGAATTCTTAGCACAGGCAAAAATCTCAGGTCATTTTTTTAAAATGATTTATCTTTCTAACCTGGTTATCTTGTTCAGTATCCTGGATGACCTACCCATTTTGAATCTGCCCAATGCTGACATCTAGTGGATAACGTAAATACCTACAATCCCACCCAGACCTGACGTTTAAATCATAGCCCTCATGTGGTCAAAAGCAGAACTGAAATGTATTCTTTTTAAGAGCATGTGCATAAGCAATTTCACTGAATCCCACTGTTATGCCGTTTCATGATTTAGTGAGGCAGTTAATGGCTACTCCTGTTACCTTGTCAAATTGTCCCGATACGGTGCATGATTTGATAATTCAGAAATGTGTCACTATTGATGGTAAATTGTACATGCATTCATTTTTTCATTACCCTCATTTGTTTGGGTGTAAATCAGAGAACAAAATAAGGGAATGCTGTGAAACCACTTGTGGTGTTAAACTAGAATAGCTAGAATCTTTCTTGGCATATCTAACAGTAAAATATATTTAATTTACAGTATCACTTTCCTTTTATAACCGTTGACCATGTCTAACAAAACTAAGGCCCCTTGTAATTCCCAGCTGTCGTCCGAGTGTAATAGTTTTCAAAAACTTGTTTTTACTGGGGTTTTACAAACACTGGTTTTCGGGTATGTACAGACAAGAGAATTATTGTAAAATCAATAACAGGTAAAAGTGTTTGACATGCATGTCATTTCCTTCCTTTTTTAGCAGTGGCTCAGTGGTAAAGGACGCAGTGTGTGAACTCCTTGACCATCGTGACCCAGCTGTGAGCGTGTATCTTGTGTAAAATCAGGGAGGCCTGAGGCAGTCGTGTGTGACACTGACCCTACTGCCTTCCTTTGTATGGGTGTCAAAAATACAGCAATTCTAACAGTGCCTTCCCTGTGAGCCTGTGTAGACCTGAGACACTAGACTTCAAAAGGGGCAGTTTAGGAAGTGTCTCATTTTATTCTTGAATTTGACAAGCATTTCCAAATCAATTACACACTGTCAGGCCGGGGGAGGTGGGGAGGCGATGACTCAAGGCATCATTTATTAGCTTTGGCAGGTGATTTTTTAACTAGCTTGCTCTAACACACCACTGATTTAGCCCAAAGGTGCCTTACATCACAACCACCTGACCTAAAAATAAAAAATAAAAAAAACAACAGGGAAAACCCTTTTCTTTTTATAACAAAGATAAAGTGAAAAGGAGAATAGGTAAAACAATTGTACATTTTTCACCATAAATATAAGAATGCATTGTGCTAGTTCTGTTATAGACTGGGGTAAGACACAGGGGTCATGACACTCTTAAAGTGTACGTCAGCCCCTTCCAGCTATACACATGGATGGAAAAAATGACCACGCTGCAAATGAGATCTGTTGACATTTGGGTTATCAGTTAATTATTTAAAAATGTGTACATAAATAAATAATGCTCATAACTAGAAGACTGAAGTTACTGTATATAACACATAGAGACTTTTATGCCAGTCTTGTACCTTCTCTGTTGTAGCTTCTAATATTGTAATTGGTCATGCTTTATTAATCTGTAAATGAAAGGAAGTCTCCTTTCAGTATTAATTTTAGACAGCTTGCATATTTGTCAAAAGGAGTTGTTCTGGGACTCCTTGCAAAAATAGTTATAAAACAACAAATAATGACTTATTGAAATATGGTATGGTACACACACACACACACCTGGTTATTCAACAGTCAAGAAATCAAGTATTATGTAAATGTACCTAGTATGACACTGAAACCATTGAAACCAGTAACCCTTTACTCTGATTTCTCAAGGATTATATACTTTTCCTTGAACTGTATATTATAGAACTGTTGCTTGGAACTAGCTGTTTAGATGTTTAAATGGCCAATATGTGGTATCTTAAAGAAATTGGCTACTGTAAGGGCAAGATAGGGTTAAAATAGTCACAGAAGCGCACAAGGTGAGCTGATGGTCTGTAAAGCTGGTTTTTGTTCTGCTCCAGAACGTCTGCCTTCCACCTCAATAAACATATCAAAATTCAAATGAACAAGAAGGAGGGGTGCAGGCCTGACAGCTGGCATACGCAGTGTACAGCAGGTGAGGTACGAGGATAGGGCACTCGCTCAAAGAGATAGATACAACTTGCTCTCCCCTGTAGGGTTGGTGAATATGGAACACTGTCAGCATTCTGGCTGTCTTGCAGTGTACTTTGTCCACACCAGTACCGGTATATGATTTCTTAATGGTCAACTTCAATGCTGTGAAATGAACACGGGGAAAAAAAAAAAAAACTAAAGGCACAGATAAATAGCTACTGGTTTTGGTAAAACTATAATCACAATTTTAAAAAAGGGTTTGTTTTCAAAACTGCCGTAGACTTATTTTTGCAGTTTAGCTGCATCATTACCACATTGTACCTTGAATTTTAGATGTAATAACACTGCTGTCCTATAGAATGAGTTAAATTGCAGTTATGATATGCAGGCTGCTATATTAGTAATGAAATAGCACCTACAGTGTAACTACACAGTTACATATGTAATTGCAATATATATAAACATCTAGTAATGTCCAGATTCACTGCCCTGTATGGCCTTGTGCATTGAGCAGCAGCTTCTTGAAAATACCCAATGAACAAAAGCACTAGCACCTGCTTTTGTTTATTATTGTATGGTTTGGTGTCATGTGATGCAGTGACTATATATTATTTTAGAGGGAACAATTACATCTTGGAAAAACTGACATTTTCCAAGGGCAGTTCGAACCAAGATCACCCCATCCCACCTACCTAAGCAGTAGAAGATTTTCAAACCTAATCATAAAAACGTCTTTTCCAGAATCAGGTGAATAAAAGTTTGAAGAAAATAAATAAATAAATGACCAGCAGCAATGTATCTAGCTAGCATGCAGCAGTTATTTACAATACACACACAAACATGTACACATTTAATTATACAATTATACATTTAGCTATAATTTCAGTAGCATTCATTAATCAACGGTCCTTTTCACTGTATCTCAGAAATGTGATGCTTCAAGTTTTTTTGTCTTCTTTTTTTTTATTGCCTCTCTTATTACTGTGGCAGACAACATTGCTCCTTCGATGAGCATCAAGCTCTCCGCGTAAGTAATCCCTCACAAACTTACCCCCCCCCCCCCCCCCCCCCTGCTGTTTCACAAAGGAGAAAAATGATCCAAAGGGAAAAACGTTCTGTAACTAATTCAAAACGCCGTTAGAAAAAGAAAAAGAAAAAAAAAAGTGTGTGTGTGTGTGTGGGGGGGGGGGGGGGGGATCTAAGGTTTCTTTTCAGCTCTGTTTTGTAAATGCAGAGGAATCTCAGAAGCAGGTGGTCAGTGGTGACATAAAAAAATGACAAATGTTAAAAAAAGAGCCTAAATTACACACCAAAGTGCTTTTGCTCAAGAGAGGAACAGTTGCTTCTTCTGAAGCCGGATTGTTGGCACTGATTAATTGGCATTTGCTGTTCATGAGACATTTGGGGGAAAAAAAATTAAAAGCAAACTATTTATTTTTTATTTAATTTATTTATTACTGTGTTTAGTATGTTGTTGGGTGGTAAATTGGTTTCATAAAGGTAATGATTTTAAAAAGGCATTTTTATTGAATTCCACGTGATCACAGACCTGTCATGCAAATTCAGTATATAATTCTGTCCATATTTTTTGGCTAGGGGGAGGGGAGGGCTATTCATATGGCAGGCACAGTATTATGACAGACTGTTTGCAGCTGAAGCGGACCAAATTTCTGGGGAGGTGTTTTGACCTCATGTGGGGATGACCTTGACAAATAACAGTAGTATCATTTTAAATGTAGTTTCAAGGGCTCTCCATTATTACACAAATACCATTGGGGTTGAGGACCCTTTCTCGGTCCACTTGAGCTGGAGTGACCCAAATGTAAAACACAGATAAAACCATTGATTTCAAGTAATCTTATTGATTTATTGACAGTCAGCATCATTGCTGGAGGGGTTAGACGAAGGGTTAAAACTAAACCTTTGTATTGGCACCGGGCAGGAATGTCACTGAAATGTGAACCTAAAATGTTCACTTAAGTTTAAAAAGCCGGCTTTGTCACGTTTTTGTTTGAGGTCTGCAGTTTAACTTTGTCCTTTGAACAACATGTGCAATCTCTGGCATCGAATGTACGTTTCAGAAAGCAGTTTATTAAAGAGGGGCAGTTTATAAATAAAAAAAGAAAGGGGCAACAAAAGTTTAATGATCACAATCATGGTGTCAGTTTGATTATGCAGCTTTAATATGTGGAGCTCAAACAACAGTGTCTAAAGTCGTAGATAGTTTATATAACTTGGTATTGTATTACTGGTGTATTATTTCGGTAGAGTTGAGAGCTATCGTTTTTAATCTTTGTAGAAATGCACATTAAAACAAAGTTACTTGTACTTATAACAGTGGCACTGGTATTTCAACATTATATTTAAATGATTAGTCTACTGTTTAACATGCCAGCTATAATCTGCCCAGTGGTTATCAGGTTATGCTAAAGACTTTGAGGATAATGTGAAAACACTGGTAAGCTAGCTTTGGGTATTTAGCCCCTGTTGCCTGGCACTCCCTACTGCCCATGCCTTTGCGATTCATAGAGGAGAAAAGATCCTTTAAAAGCACGCTATGGGATTACTTATTAAAAAGATTTCAAAAGCCGTCATCTGTGAACTAGTGCTCTCCTGTTAATAAAGACTATAAGCTGTGCTAGAGTGCATGCACCCTCGCTACCTTCTGCTATCAGGTCCCTACAGTAAGTGAGGCATGAGAGTGGGTGTGTGGGAGAGTGGGTTCACATATCAAAGTTTACAATGCTAAATTTGCACAGCAGTTTTACAGTGTTACCATGAAAGCATTTATATACTTTATCATGTTTTTTTTAACCATTACTATGCATGCTGGCCATTAATTATCATAATTTCACTCTCTACTAGACTCTACTAGACTTTACTATTGTTTTACTATGGTAATTATTACTGCTTTGGGTTCAGTTTGGGACCTGTTGCTATTAAGCTGTATTACTTTTCCCCTTCAAAACATCATTAGAAGTGCTGTGGCCCAGATCTCTTAAAAAGCTGTGCCCAATCCAAAGCAGCAAGCAGGTCCAGGTGTCTTTGTGTTACGGTGCACTTTGCATTACAGACATTATTCCATTAAAATGCATTATAACTCCAGCAGTTATAAACATCTGTGATGGCATCATTTCTTGAAATTGACAACTGTGCATGGTGCGCAGGGTGAGTCATACAGCACAGGTTCACGTCTTGGCTGTGCGATGTAGGCATGTCTTCGCTGGGGTCTCCGAAGGGAGCATCGCATTGGCTCAGGTGCTTCCGTGGGTTGGGGAGATAAAAAAACGGTGGGGACTGTTTCTGCAGGCCAGGTGCCCGGTGAGCTCAGAGCGGACTCCTGCAGGGCTGGCCCTCCTCCTCCAGAGGCCGGTAGCTCACTGCTCACGGAGGACGCCCAGTGAATCTTCGGGTCTCCTGAGCCATGTGGGGAATTGGTGCGATGAGGAGCAAAGATTAGCAATTCCAAATTGGGAGAAAATCGGGGGAGGGAAATTCTAATTGGACACACTAAATCAATGACTGGCATACCCAACTCCCCACTTAAAATGACATTATATGGCACCATGTCAGACTTTAATTTATCCATAAAAAAGGCTTCAGTTTATTTTGTATTAATTTAAATATATTTTGAGAGAAAGTTTTGCGAACATAACTTGTCTGGTCAGCTTTAACCCCACAATTCTGGGTTGCACCCATTCACAAAACCACCACGAATGCAGTTCTCTATCTGTGGTCTTTGGTTTCTAGACTGAATCCGATTTCTTTCCTCAATAGAGCGTGAACCCTTAAGATCGTTGACAACAGCCACCATCTCGGGACTGGATGATAAGAAAAAAGTGAGCAACATGCTGTATCATTTTTTTTATTTTTATTATGCTTTGTGCTTTGGTTTCTAATATTTAATTGGGACTACTAAATGATTACCAAAGCAGAAAACATGTTGTCTTCTGCTTTCAATACAAAGTTAAAATGAGCACCTTAAACCTTCATAAGCAACAATTCCCAAACCTCTCTCCAAAGCGTTAATCTTCAACTACCTTAAAAACAGTGGGTTAGTGAGACATGCCACACAAAATCACTGACTGCCTAATTTTAAGTGCTGTGAGTCAGCAGCCCTTTATTTTACAATCTCCCTCAGTTCTGGCTCCCATTGTCCACTGTTTGTCCAGCTCACGTTTAGTGGACTGTGGGAACGGATTAGAGTTTCATGGTTTTTTACAGAAACCCCTGATCAAAGGCATTCCTTGCATAACAAAACAGTGTATACTATGTCTCTCACACACACACACACAGACACACACACACGCACACAGACACACACACACACGCACTCACTCTCAGTGACACTGCAGGCCTGACTGCACAAACAGAAGGACTTAATGAAAAGATACCTATGTTAGACCTAACAAATGTGTTTTAAGTTATTTCTAAAATAAGTCAATTACAAAATGAAATGCTTGGAGTACAATTATTGTCAATTGTATAATATAGTATTTTTTATCCATGTCAATCCACATACTTTGATGTAGTCAGAGCCCAGTGTTTGAACAGTTTCCTACTAAGCTACAAAGTATGCCTTCAGTAGTTTGTATGAAACTAAAACTTTTTAAAGAAAATCAGTCCATTTTCCAAAATATGTACTTTTCCAAAATATGCTTTAATGCCACAAAAACGTTTTAGTTATTTTTCTTTTGTTTTTTTTGTACTGTAAATAATTAATGGCATTTCCTCACCATGGTACAGTAGTTTCTGAGAAATATCAAACGTAATTGCTTGTGATTTTCACTTGACTGGGCAAAATCTATTTTTAAACTCAGATTGTGATACTAGTACAGTTTAAATAAAATTAAAGTAGTTGTGATAGCGAGGGTACAAGGATATAAATAAAACAAATGGAAATCTCTTGAGGAATGTTAATAGCAGTTTTCTTTATAAAGTTTTCAAATTGAATACAGTGCCACTCTGTGACTGAATGTTGTAATTGAAGCAAGAACTTTAAAGGGAAATTCAAATCCAAATTGTTGTAACTAAGGTTTATATCAGCAGCTGTAACACATGCTCAGTATTAGTAACTTCAATAAGTTTAAAACCTACTATTTCTGAAACAGCAAAATAGGCTGTAGACCAAGTGCACATACTATTTTAGATCTGCCCCTTTGGTCCATCTGCCACTAGGATTGAATTGACAGCGATTAGATATCAATTCAGTTGGTTTCCTTCTGGAGCAGGTAAATGGCAACTCTATGAAAGGGGATACATGTCAGTGATCTTTGACCTTTGTGTAATGCCCAGATTGGATTTTAGACTGCAGATGGAACCCGTGGCAGCCCTAGTTCGATACTGGAATGAGGAGATTGACTTTTATAGACTGGTTTCATGGTGCGACAGAAACAATTCCCAGATTCTGGGAGGTTCACGAAACCAAAATAAATATCCCCCCCTGTATAATCCAGGTTTTAAATACAGATGTCCTGCTTCTTCTTAGCACTAGTTATACCACTGTTTTTCTTTTGTCTTCTGTGGAATATCTTTTAGCTGATACATGTAGTTTTGAATATACTGATATCTCACCTTGGGGTTATGTTTTTTAACCTTTAAATGCTGCATTCAACTTCTGTGTTTTCCATCAGAAGTGGTTTACTGATTTACATTAACACTACTAAAGGCAGAATAAGGTCTGTAAAACAGCAGAGCTGTACACTACTACGATCTACTGCTGATATAGAAATAACCCCTGTACACTAAACCTCAACACTGTTGTTAGCTCAAGGCAATGTTATGTGTGAGTGAACCAGTTTTAAGATCTCAGGTGAAGTAATTTATGGATGCCTATAATGTTTTAATTTGTTCTTTAGAGATTGGGGGGGGGGGGGGGGTTTGAATTTACAGATACTGCACAAAGATGGGGGGCATAGTTACAGGCTCAAAGCTGTTTTTAATCCCAGACAGTCCCAACACCCCCCCACCCCCCCTTTTTTTTGTACAGAAACACACAAGTCAAGTTTATTTTTTTTTATTTTGTTTTTAATTCTAGATTACTTTGTTGTTGGAAACATGCCCAATACAGGTCTGTTGGTGAAAAATGTGCATTTCAGACCAGTAACTGCTAAGAAGTCAAAGTTTTAACATCTCTAAGTATGTGGGCTCTCTGTCAAACCTTTGGCCATTCTGCATAAAACAGCTCCTCCAAACAAAAAGGGAACCCAGGAATTACTGTTTTGTTGCCCTCCAGTCTGAATTAAAGTGCAGACAGAACCATGTTTTTTTTTTTTCTTGTCAGCTCCCATTCTGAAGGGGTAACCCCAGCATTGTTTTGGCTGCAGGGCCACATTGTTACCCAGTAAAGACTGAGGGATTGCATTGGTGTCCTGAAACGACAGAGACCCTGAAGCCTGGTCTACACACCATCTTCAGACAGGAAGGCTCTTTGTTTTATGATGCACATAGGGTCCAGATCAACAGAGATGCCACATACAGAATCATCTTTTTTTGAGGTAACAAACATTCCTGATATTGAACAGATTATATCCAGTCCTCCTGGGTCCTGTGTTTGCCAGTAGCTTTGCAAATAATATCTTAGAGCGCTATAAGGAAATGTTTCACCATTTGATTCCTTCTTCTCTCCACAAACAAATAAGGGTAGCAGCATAATAGACGATGGCTAAGTTAATGCATGTTCCTACAGGCAAGGACAGTTGTTGTTGTTAATACCCTCACTTAAACTTGGGTTTGTTTCTCTAATACTTTTGCAACGGAGAAAAAATATACAGAAAATCTGATAAGATTGTAAGCAAATGGTGTACAGTAAAGGGTTAGCGATACAGATTAGAGACCCATTAAATGACAATCCTGACTTTCCATCTCAAAATAGTAGTTTAATAGTTATTATAAAAATCAATAGAAAAAGCTGTTTGCTTAAATCGTGTCTACTTAAAATGTATTGTGCAGTATATACATTTTTTAATTCCTTTTTTTAAAAGTAAAAATGTATAGCTTATGGTCATTGTTGTTGTTGTTGAAAATATAAAAAGACATTTTAATGAATTGTTAAATTACTACCCAGAACACACAATGGCTTCATGAGTAGACAAGACATATAAAACTTCCATCATACCTGTGTACAAATACTTTATAAATATATAAAAGTTGGCCATTAATGGCCTAAAAGGGGATTACAGTCTCTTTCAATGAAACAGCTTAAAACTCAAAGAGTTATATGGTCAGGTTACATATGGCACCAGTTTCAATCTATGCTATCTATTTGCACACTACAGGACCCATTTGGAATAATGATAAATGCCTTTCAGATTGCAGTTTAAAACTATTAGGCACAGAGTTAAAAATGTAATGTAAAAACCCGGTCTAAATAACAATAAGTTTGACAACTGCAGCATGAGGTATGGTGGGACAGAAAACTTTTTTTTTTCATTCTTTTTTTTCTTTCTTTTTTTTTTTTTGGAATAGCGCAGAAATCACATTAAGTAAAAACTGATCACATTAAAAAAAAAAAAAAAAACTACATCATAATTTTCTATGAGAAAATTAAAAAACCTATCACATGGCAGTATATTGACATTGTAATAAAAAAAAAGATCCACAAAATAGCAGCAAACATAATGACTTAGATAAGAGGAAAAAAAAAAAGCATTGTTATTGTTTTCTTTTTTTTTTTTTTTTAACTGTTCATACTTTTGCTGGGAAATCTTTCATAGCAGCTCAATAAAAGGAGTGTCGACTCCATTTTTTTTCTTTTTCATTTTACAATCAACACCTTATAATCGGTAGTTATTCACGTACATCAAGCCATCACATATTCCTCACACAGCAACTTCAATTATTTCTCCAACTCCTCCCTTCACTACTTTCTAAAAGAATACCTAAAAATTGGTATATTTCCAAGTTGTGCAAATCTTCTAATTGTATCTAAATTTATATTTAAGGATGGGGGAACACACTGAAATGATACTTGTTTTTGTTTTCAAGTTCACCAATTCTACCCATTATTAACTATGGCGTTTATCTTGCATTGCCTTTGTTTTTGTTTTTTTACAAGTAGGGCCCGTAGATTTATCTGAAGTGTTTGCATTAAAACGCACAATAAGTACACAATGTATCAGGTTGTTAGCAAATGTGAACTAAACAGATTTAAATAATCTTAAAGAAAGACTAAGCATTATTTCAAAATCCATACTGGCCTAAACAAAAAACGACATTTTGCAATAAATAGTACTCTATCTTTACTATAAAATTACATATTTTAAGTGTTTAAACACTTCAGTCGCCAAAACAGAAGGAAACTCTTGAGTTAACCTAGTCATCATGTGTGCATATTATGTACACCTTTTGGACCCTACTCAAAAAGCTGGCACCAAACTCTTTCAAACACAGGATGAAAGGATGCAACACCAGCAGTCCAGGAAGTCAAACACATTCACTGAAACTCCTTTCAACATCTGGCTTCCTTCCTAAATAACCCTATAGTTAAATATGCTGGCTTTGCAGTGTAAAACGCAAGGATTCCAATATTCTGAAACCATTCCATTTTCTTTAGTAACGTCCCACATTGTTTTCCAGAATAGTCAGTAATATCTAATTGACTGAAAGTGCTTTTAAATGGAATGGTTTGTTAGAAAAAAATTGTATAAAACGAGGCTGTGGATTGCACCAGGGGCTTTAAAA
Organism: Acipenser ruthenus; assembly: GCF_902713425.1. Classification (NCBI taxonomy): domain Eukaryota; kingdom Metazoa; phylum Chordata; class Actinopteri; order Acipenseriformes; family Acipenseridae; genus Acipenser; species Acipenser ruthenus. The sequence continues at coordinate 24,222,836 of NC_081215.1, forward strand.
CGACTTTAGTTAAGTCCGTTTTTTAACACATAGATAACTGCTGAAATATGGAGATTAATGACAATAACAAAGTAGCTCCACTGCCCATGTGTATAATAAACTATATACGAGCAGAACTTGGATCTATTTAGGCAGTGATAATGCTGGCACCTCAAGCCTTATGTTTAGGTAATCCACAGACTCTAAAGAGTAACATATAATAATGTATGCTAAAACAAAATACACAATCTATTGGGTTACATTAACCATTTCAAAGCAGAAGAGGATAAGCTCTAAAAAAGTGGAATAAAAATGGCTAGACAAAAATATAATAAAGTGACTAAACGCATAAGCAGATACAGAGAAGCCTAGGCTGCAATAAAGTTCAACTTTGTAGGGAAAAATGTAAAATTGTACTATCTAACAAACCCTCTTCCACTTTAAAAATGTTTTTTTCACACTTAAAAAAAAACTAAATCTAATACCTCCCCTGGAGACATTTTTTCTGTGTTTATGCCTATTTTTAATAAACATATAGGCACAAGCACTTTTTTTGTATAAAAAAACTAGTTGATTAATGTTTTGTATAAAAATGTCTATTTTTGTAGCACAACACATGTTATGCAAATACTACTTTTTTCTCTTTGTTTTTTATATAAAGACCATTTTTTTGTTTGGGGTTTGGACTTTTTAAAAGTTTTGTGTTTTTTTTATTTTTTTATTTTAAAGCCACAGGCTAAAGGGAAAAAAAATTAAATAAAAGAGCAAGGAGAATCAAAGAAGCAAAGCGTTTTTTTTCCCCTTCTTTTGTATTAATCATCCTGGAGATATTTTTTCTGTTACTTATTTTTTTGTGTGGTGATGCTAGGCCATCATGTCCTTCCTGAAAAGCCCTTTGTTGAGTTGCCATGGCAAACTCCACGGATAGTCCACTCAAATGTTCACATCTCGCACATCCGTTGGTGTGCAGGAGATGTCCACTTCTTCTTCAACAGTCTTTGTTTCTGAAGAGATGTTGTGCTGCTGTGCCTGGCGCAGGCTTGTCTCAAGAAGGGACTCAATCTGTTCTTGGCAGGCCCTCAAACAGTCCTAGAAATGAATAGTAAAAAATGGTCAATACTAAAGCATTTACAGTACTTGGACATTCTGTGCTATTGCAGCTGTTAAAAAAAGCAATAATGTTATGGCACTTTTAAAAATATTACATTAAGCAAAATAAAATAATTAATAACAACTATAACATCAATATGCCATTTAGCACTGACTGTTATTAACAATGCTCACAGATTGTCTTTACTAGGCAAGATTAGTTTCCTGAATAAGCCAGAACACTTAAGGGTGGGCACTTGATGCATAAGGTCATTGCCACCCATCAGTGAACTAATCAATCTTACATCTCACTACATGCCCGGATGGGGAAAAAACTACCAGGCCCAGTTAATGAGCAGATAATCTCTGATTTCTTGTGTGATACAAACATTCCTGAATGCCAGCATGCAGTCAACCACCATGACTCGGGGGGGGGGGGGGGGGGGGGGGCATTAAGAGTTTATACATTAAAAAAAATGAAAAGGAAGACAAAACACAGCATGCAACTGCACAATCGAATCTACCGTGGTTCTACTCTGATACACAGCCCTGCTGCCTTGTTACCGAATGCCACACGCAACACAGCGTCAGCTGCCACTTGTTGGTCAATTCCTGTATCTTAAAACTAAACATCATTAGCTATCCTTATTCTGTGTCATTTTCTTTGACCTCTGTCAGGCCTCAGTCCATGCAGTGAAGCCACTCTTCCATAAGAAATTGACATAAAAAGTGTTAGCGTCCGCATGAGTGAGAACGAACTGCTGCTTTCTTTCTGTCCTGTTTCAAGTCTGTCACCATTCACAAGCTTGTCTTGTAAGAGCCCCCTTCCTTCTTATGCCCCCTCTCTGAAGCTTTCAGTGTGGAAGCTTTACATTTGGAAAGGCGTGGGTTTCTGTTCCGTTTGATCCCCCTCCTCCACCCAAAGACAGATCCCTTCTAGGGTGGTTAATCCTAGCTTCTCAATGAACTAGACCCACCATATCGCACCTACTGAAACCACACGACTCCTGACCTGCATTCTCCACAATTCACATCCATATTTCCTCTTCAAAGTGATTTGAGAGTGGAACCAAATTACAACAGATGTATATATATATTTTTTTAATTTTAACTCAGATTAGTTTGAAAAGGGCCTACTTCAAATTAATGTAGATGGTTGCACTTTTTTCTAAAATCCCTTAGAGAGCAATAAAAAAAAAAGAATAATAGATAACAGAAGCTGGCATTAGAAATGTGGACAACTTCCTCGTGGATTTCCAGTATCATTCTTTGCTATCAGCCAAATTTGACACAAATCTTGTTACCTGCTTATCTTATCACCAGAATAGGCTGCATGTTCCCACCAACTTTCCACTATCCAAGTAAAACTAGTAGGTATTCCCAAGGTTTATTTTATCAAACCTTAAACAACAAAAATCAGCTGCCAGGAAAAACCATTTGTCATTGACAGAATACTCTTGATAAGGTCCTCAACCAACTACAGGCACTTTTTGTCCATTTTACTCTTGGTGGTATCTGCTGAGCTGGTACGCCAAGAACAATGAAAGTATATTCACTGGTGTCCCCTCAAGTGGGTGGGCAGGGGATTAGGCTGAAGACAATGAACCATGAAAGGATAGAAACCCAATCTGGTTTAGCAAATTCCTGGCTCTGAAAACAATGATAGGTACAGCAATTCAGTCGCTTTGGGATAAGAGGGATGGAACCATTCAAATGTGGAGGATTACCCAAGGGCCAGAATTGTGATTGTTTGGGTTCTAATTACCTCTGATCAAAGTAAAAACAGGAAACTGGAACCCTACCAAGATGAACATGGGCCGTACAGAACTTCTAATCAAGTGCCATTTATTTTCCACCTTAGTCGTCCACTATATGTGCCTTTGTATGTCTAAAAGGAAGGCAAAAAGTCTTAACAATGCATTTCCCTTTTCATTAACCCAAAATAAACTGTTACCGCTATATAGATTATAAAGATTACAAATTTAAAATCTTGCTTGAAATCAAATTCAGAGGAACCAATCTTTCAAGGTGGTGCCTCATAATGCATACCAACACCACACTCATTAGTAAACCATTATTCAGGGCAAACCACTTTGCAGACTTGGAGTCTTCAGAGCTGACAGACTTTGATTAACAAGCAGTCCACCAGATCACTTTGGGTAAAATTGCATTCGTTCTGGGAGTTTTCTTTTTTTTTCCAGACCGCACAAGAACCGACCCTTTCATTGACAAGACAAAGGCAATCACATCGCTTGACTTTAAACATCATTGTAACATGGATCATTGAATTTTAGCCCTGGCTGGAAGCTCTCTTCCTGGCTCATTGACTCATGAGGTGTTTATTGCCCAGCTACCTGCTGATGCAAATCTCCTGTTAGCGACCGGAGAGAATGGGAGATCCTCTCCGAGCCAAGCAACGTGGCAGCTATTGCAGACTGCAGCTCCACAAATTCTTACTGTGGGTATTCAGTGGTGGGTCTGACACATAATAAACCCCAATTAGATAATTAGAACACACTGAATGAAAGACTTTTGGCCCCACTTGACACAATGAGGTGTCTGTAAGGGGGGTGGGACAAAAGGTCAGAGACACCATGAGGTCTGTTTAGCACATTTATATGATCCCATTTCCTTTATTTAATGCTGGTAACATCTGTGTTTATTGACAACGAGATCCAACATAGTAATAAGCAAAGACTATGACATATTATGCATGAGACCTGGATTTTAGGTTTTATTAATTTTTTTGCTAACGTGCATGTATTCATTTAAAACAAAAAATGTTGCGTGTCACTTACCGGATCGCTCTTTATGACTTGTGATAGAAAGTCTGTGAGGTTCTGAGATGATAACATGATTTCAGTGTTCTTAAGGTGGAGGCCTTGAACAGCTGCTGCTACACTCCCAGCTGCGATCATGGAGGGGGGATTAGCAATAAATTTAACATCTGGAAAAAAAAAAGAAAACATGTTTTAGTTTTTCTGTGCACACTTCAGCAACTTACATGTATACATGTTGCCTAGTGACAACCATTATATTTAAGGCCTAACAAAAATTGTTCACTGCAGTTTTAGAGATAATTATTAAAATAACTAAAAAGGTGCCAATTGAACAGCCAAATCTTTGTTTAAAGCTTCTTCTCATTGGCTGTTCCCCATCCTTGCAACCCGATGTGGAGGTGGGGGGGGGGGGTCACATTATGTGGCATAACTAAATAATGGGGGGGCCTCAAGAACTGTCGAACAATCAGCGACATTCTGATGTGACACCATGCTGACAAGTGGCTGGGTGCCCTGCCAGCCTGCAATGCTGTAGGTCTCTGCAAGCCACTCCCATGAAGCCTAGTGAGGCCAGCCTCTGCCATTCACATATATTTTCTTTATAAGGCCAGAGAAAATATTATATAAAACTTTCGTTCCTACAATTAAAAAAAAAAAAAAAAAAAAACTAATAAAATTGATCAGAAAACCTTTTTTTTAATTAAAATGGCTTTCCAATTGTATATTGTGTATTGTGATGAATTATATATATATATATATATATATATATATATATATATATATATATATATATATATATATATATATATATATATATTCCTTGTTTATTTTTAAATAAAGCCTTTATAAATCTTGAATCATCTTTAATTTAGTAAAAAAATAACCTTTCAGTTTAATGTGGACAACAGATAATAATTCTAATGCAAGGCAATCATACGCCCACCCGTTTTGTGCCCAGAACCACCTCAGACAGGCGACTTGGCCTGCCAATTGTCAAAAACAACAAGAGTTTATTTACAGCACTGGCCATTAATTTCAGCATATTAATTAGAGGCCCTCAAGCCTGTAATTGGATGCCCCCTCTCCCCATAAGTAAAAGTGTGCGGCATCATTGTCAGCTTCCATCGCCTCATCTCGCACCATTGAAAGCCCAGGAACAAGGAGGCTGCGGTGAGATGAATTAAACCTGACACAGGCACAAAGGAAAGGGGGCCCCATTCATTTATGCTCATATCCCCACTAACCTATCCTAGACTCCATCCAAAGGGGAATAAACAACTTCAGCGCTGTTGAAAAGAAGCTGGAATCCCAGCCACCCTGAAGGGAAGACAAAGCAAGCAGCCCAGCTCTTAAAAATAAAACCAGAACAAGCGAGCCACCTCTTTTCATTTCTAAATGGGTCAGTTCCATCCATCTCTACAAGAGCTATGGGCTATGATTGAAAATATTTCATTAAGGCCAATCAAAATGACTTACAGAAATTGTTCCAAAGAGAGAGATGCAACAGGTTTGAACTAGTTGCATACCTGGGCTGGCGCACAGACAGGAACTGCTCTCTTTCTTTTCCCCTACAAACGTACTTGTCTTAATGTGTTTACATAGCAAACAACATGTAATTAAAAGCTACAGCACTAATTTTCACCTTTGTTGCGCTCCTTTAAATGCTGCATTGTCTTGGGTGCTATTCTTAATGTTTGTACTTTCTTGAGCAGAAGATTGACCTCAATTGAGTGCTAACTTCAAACAGCACAACTGGTGAAGTTTTTCCTCCTAACCTACCACAGCACAAAAGAGCTGCCTTAACACAAATCCATTTCTATTAAGAAAACTATTGAAGGGGTGCAGAAAAGGAACTCTTCATAATAGCACCTTGAATGTAATCCCCCGTTTAAAATAGTGAAGCCTCCAGTCTCCCTGCCCCCACCCAGCTAAACTGGTTTAATAAAGAGGAAATTGCTGCACGGAACCCATGTACTAAACTGCGTTCCCTTCCTTGAGCTTTAGTAGATTGCACACCCTCAATTGAATAGAAGAAGTGGAACATTTGTATGCAATCCAAATATATTTGTTGGTCTAAAAATGATTTGCTGTTTGTGGCAGTGTAGGAAGCTGAGGGTTACAAATAACCATGACTGAACCAACTGCTAATGTGTTATTTCTTACAATGTTGGGAAAACAATAGCAAGGGCAATTGATCAAAGTGCTGGAATTTTAACAATGCTTCACAACCTTTTAACAGCTTCTGGTTTCTCTGTATTTGCACTGCCAGCAGTGCAAAGTAAATGAAATCCTTCTGACTTTCAATGGAGTTGCTCACCAGACCAGACAACAACCAAAACCAAATAAGTTAGTGTTTTGGTAAACGAAATCCTTCTGACTTTCAATGGAGTTGCTCACCAGACCAGACAACAACCAAAACCAAATAAGTTAGTATTTTCGTAAATGATAAGGAGAACAATATATGGCATGTGATACTTTTGACTTATGGTCAGTTTTTATTTGAAGTGCTCCTTTTAATCCTGATATATCATGAATTTACAGAATTAAGGCTAATTCCCCCAAAAGCTTGATTTGACAAAATATTTCGACAACGTAGCCCTAGGGAATCGTTTAGCACCCACAAGTCGCTGTCTCTGCCCTTTACAACCCATCATACCCAGTAAGAACACACACCAGTAGCACTTGTGCTGATTGCACGACAAGGACAACTAAAAGACAAAATCCCTTATCTGTTATTAAAAACCCAACACCTGCATAGTGTTACTCCAGCACAAACTAGTAGACTACTACATACAAATCTAACATTCAGAGTTTTTACGCATTCTGTTAAACAAACTACCCTTTCCTAATTAAGTGCAGATAATCAAGATTTGCATTCTACCACAGTTATCTCATCTTCTTGTTCTATTCTATTCTTAGTTCTGCTTTTTAAAAATAAAACCATTTATGGAGCAACTAAGGAAGTGGTGGCTGAACACAGTTTCATCCCACAATGCAACTCATCTCTCTCACTAAGTACCGGACGTTTAAGGACAGCGTGTCGTTTCATTAAAAGGATGAATATTCATTAAGTTTGTCTCCATACTTTTTTGTTAACAAAAATTGTAAACATATTATTACTGTCACAGATTGTGTTTCACTTTCAGGGGCTCGTCCTACAGTATACTTGCTTGTTACTGGTACTTACCTTTTAGCCAAAGATTAAATAATCCACGTCTACAATTTAAGGTAGACACGAATCATTACCTAAGTGTATTGCACTTAAATATGGGGAGGGTTTAAAATGAGCATTCCCAAATGTAACACCCCCTGAAATACGTGCAGATAGCTGAGCGACTCCCCTGCGTACCTGTTGCACAAAGAGCCACGAAAGTCTGTGCGTGTTTGCGGAGAATCTGTTTGGTGTCCTGGTGGATTGGCAGTTTGGAAAGGAAGTGTTCAATGAAATCATGGGGGGTCACTGAAGCCAGATCCCATTTCAGTTTGTTTAACGCCAACAGTTCCATTTGCTGTTCAAGAAAATAAATAAGAAAAATGAACAATCGTTATAACATATATTGGAAGCAACATGCATCTGTTTTACAAAACAACTGAATTCAGTTAACGGTCTTAAAACTGGTTTACCTAATGTCTTGCAATAAATAAATAAATAAATAAATAAATGAGCAGGCATTTTAGTCATTTATTTCTCACAAGAGGGCGCTAGCGCTCTATGTGTAACTCCAATAACCCATGACCACGGTAAAGAAATGGTTCATTTTTTATGGTATAATTATAAGACTTTATATTTAACTGAATAAATATAGATAACAACAAATAACGTATGTTTTGCCAAACTTAATTAATTAGGCTTTACTATAATGAACTAGGCTGGATTAAGCGAATTACTGTATATACAAAATGGTCAGAACGTTTAACTATTTCAAGTGAATTTCAGTGCAGCTTGCAATATAAACTCATCTGTATATGAAATTACATTAACCACAGATGTTCTTTACAGCTTTATTCTATTTATGATGTATATAAGAAGTAGGCCTACAAATACAACATATTTAAGTTAAATTACCAATAACTCGCTGGGCCTGATAGAATTGTCGGTGTAAATGCACAGCTTCTCAGCGGTAAGTGGGATCGTTTCCTTCATTTTTGAGGCCAAAAACATGCAAGTTGCTCCCAATAATTGTAATCTGGTTTTCTTTGTGGGCTCCACTGACAAAAATCTGTCCAAATAATTCATAGCCAATGGGAAAACCTCCTCTTCACATTTCTGTTCTTCACACACCTAAAATTAGGAAAATAAAAAAATGAAAAAAGTTAGGTCATTTACATGAAAAGGTATTAAAATATAATCTAGAAATACATTTATTGATAGTATAATATATATTTTATGAATCACTTTGTAATTCTACAATGGTTAAAAAATGTAGGATGCTTTTTGCATTGATATAGATACACTCAATAAAACATATACATTTATGTGCTACAAACTATATAACCACATACAAATGTACACTTGAATCATTTAAATACGTTTTTCTATAATATTAAGCGATTTGTTGTTCTTTTTTTAGCTATCATTTTTTTAAGACATCAAGGTGGCGTCCAAGCAACGTTTCTGCATGATTTTTGTAGTTCGTCATCTTTTCAAAAAATATTTTAAAATATTTTAAAATTATTCTGCTGAATAAAAAATACATGAAAATGAACTAAAAACGGTCTTTTATCAGATGCAATCGATCGTTTTTGATTTTGAGGTCAAATTCTGGGGGAAAAGAACTAAGGTTGTGAGGGAGAGCTTTTTCTTAAGGAACATGCGACATTTAGCCAGACGTGACAAAACGCACTTTGAAAAATTAATTAAAAATATAAGTGACGTGAAACGGCACACATAAAATACATGAAAATGTTGCAAAATATGTGAAGTTTACATTTATTGCCTTAAAAAATATCTAGGTGAAATAAATAGTTTTTAAAATAGATCTTGAATTGCGACTTTCTGACGTTTGGTCATTTACGCATGGTGGGTCTCTGAAAAACTTAAAACAAAAAAAAAACTAACGTTTTCTTTCTCAAAATCTGGTGAGATTATATATAAAAATATATCATATAGACAAACTGACCTTGGTGTATTTGTGGATTTTGGTTATGTCAATTATTTTTTACAAATTTATAATATATTAAATACTTTAGTACAGTGAGGAACAAAGATGGCGCATATTACTGGCACGAGTTACACTGCATACGTGTACATTGATGTTGATTTAAAATACATTCAGATAAAATAATTCACAAGGCTTTCAGTCCTTGACAAGAAACGAACGTTTAATATTGCAGCCACTCCGTTGTAATACAATTACAAAGACGGTGTAGATCGCATTAGGACGTTTTTAGAAAGCCATGGAAAAAAAACTTATCTCCAGCCTATATACGTTCTAGGCGCATGCATATATATATATATATATATATATATATATATATATATATATATATATATATATATATATATATATATATATTAAATCGGAAAAAAATGCACGTGGTGCAAGAAAGATGACAAGACTTCATATTTAAATAATTCCGTAGTTTGCAATGTGCATTAAAAGTGGGTCCAAAGGGCAGATAGTGTCAGAACAAAAAACTTGCAGAATTTTTTTTTTCACACAAACCTCCAACATCCAAGTGGCAACAATTTTTCTCATATAAGGCACAATTTCTTTCTGCACACATTTGAAGTAATTTGCAGAAGGAAGGTAGTTCTCCTCCGCTTTAAGCAAAGTCTGTAGAACTCTGTCATTTAGAAGGTTCGCATCTTGGTAGGCTCTCTTGATGGTCTCTACTTCACAACACAGCAGCTGATGTTCCATGTCTTAAACTTTTTTTTCAAGCTTTGGGCTTTCGAAGGATTCAGAAAGAGCGCTACAAGAACTGCCTTGGATGCTGCTGCTGCTGCTGCTGCTGCCGCTGCTGCTTTAGCCCTCTGGAGGCTCTCAAACTTCGCTCCTTTCAACAAAACTCCCTTTCGTTCCCTGCTAAGCAATGACGTTACTGTTGTTAAGCAAAGATCAAAGCTCTGTGAGCATAAGAGAGGAAGAGGCCACTGTGAGGAGGGCGAAGTCTTAAAGAGACACCCCACGAGCTGCTAGTCCTTCCCATTGCACAGCCGGAGCGGGGCTTGAGTATACAAACGGGAGGTTATTTTCCGTGGAGGGGGGCGGGGGGACATCGGGGATGGATAATAGACACATTCACAAAAATTGTCCTTAAGGCGGATTCTTCTTCTTCAATTTTATTTTCATCGCCCCACTTTCATTTCCTTTAAATCATTTTGTCGGTTATTTGTGTAGTTGCGTGAGTAAACAATGTCAATAAAAGCAACAACGGCAAAGACGTGTTCAATTATTTAATTTACAGTATTGCTTTATTACCATTCGCTAAAACACCGCAAAGAGAGATATTTCAGTGGATATATAACTTTGCTTTATTACTATTCGCAAAAAACCGCAGAGGTCGTTCAGTATAACTTTACAATGTGCGACTTTTTTCGTCTAATGATTTTGAATGATATAATTTATAGCACTAAACTCAATATATTTTTGATGGCTGCTCCATTTACCAGTACCTACATTTGTCAAGACATATTGTCAGAGAGACATACAATACAACAAATAAAAAGTAGTATAGCTTAATAATATTTTTCTTTGCAAAACATCTATCTATCTATCTATCTATCTATCTATCTATCTATCTATCTAGTTATATATATATATATATATATATATATATATATATATATATATATATATATATATATATATATAATTACACGCTAAAGTAAAAAAAAAAAAAGTGCTAAGCAGCTTTTATTCTGTGTGTGGCAATATTGCATAAACGAACTCGCCCACTTGAAAAAGAAACTTGACAGTAATTTCCTAGGAACTTACTCCCCCCCCCCCACACACACCCCTCCTCTTCCAAAACTGGGAGTTATCTCAAATTAGTTTAAACCAATGGGGGCAAGATCTGTTACCAGGCAGACTCGAAACAGGAACTCTGGCGGGTCTTCTGTATATTTTAGGGATCATTTAAAAAAAATTAAGATAAATCACAAGCGTAAAAACACGTACAGATAAAAGTAAATTAAAACCTATGACACATAATAAATAACTATTAATTTGCGAATACACACATTACATCTTTAAAGTTTGTATCGTACTTAAATGTACTTCAGGGCAATTTTATATCAAACTGACATTACAATAATCTTGGACAATGGGTGGATGATACAAAAAACAAAAAATCTTGTTAATTTTATACAAAAGAAAACGTTGGTATGCTATCCACTATTTATAACACTGTGTTTTTAGAGGAAGCATTATGAATTTGCCCCCTTTGTAAAATTGATTTAAAAAAAAAAAAAAAAAGTAATTATTTTATGATTTACAAAAACATGAAATCGTTTGAAAAGTCTTGTACACGTGTCAATCATTTGATACACAATCCTGTCTGAACATGTAAAGTAATTCTGCTTAAAGAAATGCATCTTTCTACGCTCCTGTAATGCCAGCTCGATTGTTTGTTGTTTAGTTAGATAAGTATTGTTTGCCACAGGCCTGGCAAGTCATGTTATCAAATTGCCACGTTTATTTTGATTTGCATAAAGCCAGATTAAGACTTCTTTATCCCTTTCTTCACCTTTTGTTAAGACTGTTAAACAAATGTAAACTGACGACGACGTTTGTGGCTACGGATTAGCCCTTCTGATTACATTCCTGAATAAATGCTGTCTGTACCCTTTCTTCCTGGATTTTAAATGTGTCAAAAGATAGTCATGCTTTATCGCATTTGTTATCTTTTCTAAATGACGTTTTTTGTGCGTTTCCATGACTTACTTGCTGGACTTGATTAACAATAGTCTTGGACTACTTTACTTAAATTACGGTAGCCTACCAGTAGTGCTAATCAAGATCTGTGACTGAAACCATGAAAAAGTGTCTGAATCCATGATACAAACACTCTCTCAAAAACCTACAATGTTTTTTATGCCACCAGCAGAACTCCATTTGCAGCACGTGTAAATTGGGCTCTTGGGAAGTATTCCATGTCGTTCTAGAACAGACGTGAGACTCTTTGCAGAATACATTTACACTAGGCTACTAAAGCAATGACATTATCCTATCATTTGTCGGTTTCTTTTAACTGTGAACGATAACTACGGTGTTGCTTGCTCAATAAAATGGGTTGTTACATTATAATGATGTTCTAAAATATGTCACGCTGTCCCTTTAATCGAGTCCTGTCGCCGATCATTAATTGAAGTCTTGGACATTCCGTGAATTCCAGACTGTACCCATGTTAACAAGTCCACATGGGTTTCCATTTACCGCAAAACATCTAGCAAAGGCGTATACACAAAAGGCAGAAGTGCGAAAAAAGCCCAGGTTAGCCCAGCTATATTCGTAGTTCAGAAATTAAATCAACCTCAAGCAAGAATAAATTAATACATCATTATTTTAGATACACAGCAGTTTTTGTTTCAAAGTAATTTCCGTATTATCTCCTTGATTGGATAAGCTAACTTGTTTTTACTAATTAGATTGTTTAAATAAACAGATTAAAACACGCATTAAATACATTAAATAAGCCTTTAATTTGTGTTTTATTGGTGTCCCTGTGTAGAATGTTTTGTAGTGATTTAAATTCTAAATAATAATAATAATAATAATAATAATAATAATAATAATAATAATAATAATAATAATAATAATAATGCATCTATAGCAAATACAAATATGAAAGCATATTGACAATCAAGAGCCATGTTCATTTTCTATTAATACTTTATTGCAAAATGTGATATGCATTCGTTTAAAAAAATGTATACCGTTAAGTAATATAGTACTACAATAGTGAAAAATATATTGTGTATGTGCTAGCATATTATACATGGTTTAGAAATCTATGTGTATTTGTATAAAATATAAGAAACTTCATTCAAATCTAACAAAACGTGTATTTCAAAGTATAGGCCCAATGTGTTTCATTTAAAGCCAACAACAATGGACTACCTTTTAAAAAAACAACAAAGATGACTTTTAATCTTGTGCATTTAAATCAACACAGCTATGCAGTACAATACGGTAAAGGGGTTGGCAATACAAACATATTAGCCAGAGGCAATTTAAAGCTACAGTACAGTGAAACTATGCCATGGACACATTAGAAGTGATTACAATTAGTATTTCACTTACCTTTATATTTTGAGAGTCTCACCTGTAATGATTGAACAAAGAGGGACAGAGAAATACATTGAAAAAGAGGATTGCATTACTAAAAACAAGAAAGTTAATAATACTAATAATAATAATAATAATAATAATAAGAAGAAGAAGAAGAAGAAGAAGAAGAAGAAGAAGAAGAAGAAGAAGAAGAAGAAGAAGAAGAGTAATCCAACGATAGTTAATACATGCATGCTAACTATTACAAACAAGTTCCTTTCTGGTAGTAATTGTTTGAGTTTCAACCGGATGGGAAACATATAATGGGAGGAATTCGTAGATTAGTTTTGATATTTTTCATTTTGTATTGCATGTTTATAATGCACATGTATTGCATCTGTGAATGATTAGGGGCAGTAGTTTCAAACATGACTCCACATGCAGAGCACAGCAAAGACAACACCTGCTCTAGGCTAGCCACATTGTAAGGGGCTTATTTAGACCCTGTGTTTGCTTAGTTTAGATTGCATGATCAGCAATTATTATTAGTTCAAGGGTTTCTTTTATTTGCTGGTGTGTTGGCATAATAGTGCATGTAGTGGTTTCATATATCTGATGTACTACTTAGCTGGCTGCTGTAGATAAAGTTAATGTGCGGTGTTATTTCATAACATGGTAGTTTTAACACCTGTCTCTACCAGTAGGGGTCACTGTGGAGCACAAGCACTTTACATTAAACTGTGTTCTCCATTTTTTTATTTTTCGGTGATGTATTCTGAAAATGCAGTCCGTTGAAACTCAAGCATGTTGATGGCCAGAAGACCTATGTAGGTACTACTTTGTCACCACAAATCTGGCAAAATCTTTTGTGTGTGTGTGTGTGTATTTGTGTCTTCAGAACTGTGTCATATAAGTATCCACCAATACAATAGACAGCTAAACAATGTATAAAGCAAGTTTAATTTGTTTAGTTTAATTTGTCTGAGAATATTGGAATATGTGAAAACATGGAGAGAGAAGCTAATGTACATAGAATGTATATTTAATCAAGGTCACAATTATCTCCACATGTCTCTAACCCTTGATTTAGAGGTATAATTAAAATGCATGGTCAATTATTGTTATACCAGCAAAGCTATGTACCATAAAATAAATAAGCAAAAACACTAAAAACAAATCAATAGGCAATTAGATAACAGGTTGGTAGACATTGCAGACTTGATATAGAAGAGTGGGGGTTTTGCCTTTTAATATAGTGCACTTATTCATTATAGGAATTAAAAACTGCCAATTTGTGGTGATTGGACAACCCTACTTAGGGAGTTCTTTACTTTGAACTCCAGGGGGTTGTCATAAACAAATACAGAACATCTGTGAAGCATAAAATAAATGCTAAGGGTATAATAGTACAACACTTCTGGATGGATCTGACTTTGTGTTTTTTGGAGGAGTGGGGTGTTGAGGTGTGTGTGTGTGTGTGTGTGTGTGTGTGTGTGTGTGTGTGTGTGTGTGTGTGCATATAACAATGGGCTCTAGACATCCCAGCATCCTCTCTTCTCTAGTTTCTATAACAGCAGATACTTTGACTCCACAATATTTGCATTGGCAGTTACTTAGCACTTATTTAGCATTTTAATGGCTCATGTTTATTTTAGCAATAACCACCTAACAGGTGTATCCTTAAGAAAAATTAGATTTGCAAACTATTTGTTTTACCTGGGAAGACTCATTTTCCTCAGGGCTTTCATTTATATGCTTTGAAGTAGTCTATCTTTGAGAAGGGATCGGACAAATATAATCCAAAGCATTGGATGCTATTGGATGGCTGGATTAAGAGCTGTTGAGTTCCATAATCAACCAGTTAGTGAATTTCACAGCCTAAGCACAATCCTGGGGCTCTACAGGCATTGCTGGGCAACACATAGATCAGCATCTGCAGGGCTGAAATCCTAAAAGTTATCAGTATTTGCAGATGTTCTGATCTACCATAGCAAATAATTTACACTTGCACATAAAAACATAATTGGACCACCTTTATTTAAATAGATCCTGTTTTGGACTTTGCATGCCACAGAATTAAACTATTTCAATTCATTTTAGTTGAAACTGTCTGTCCACCTTTTTATAATTCACATTCTTAAATGTTACAAGAACAATGCAGACAGTCATTGAAGCACTAAGAAATAGTAACTCATGAAGAAAGTCTCTCATCTTCCTCAACAAATACACCCCCAATCAGTCAAACCATATGCCTTTTCCTAAAATTAAAAAGTAATTATATCCTTCCACCTACAACCAAATAAACACAAGTCATTACTTTTGTTTACAAGGAAACTTGCACTTAAGTGCTTGTGTGATTTAAGAACTTCTTAACCACAATTGCCTTTTTGTTACAAGTTCATTCTGCTTTATATTATCCAGTGCCACCTACTCTGTCATTCGGTATAATTCAGATTTAATGATAGCGGTTGTTATTTGGATTGAATAAAAGGGAAAAGCTCAAAATAGGAGGACGAAACAAAGCAGTTATTAAAATAGATGTCTGTTTAAAATTTGTATTATACTTAAAGGTGTGTTTTATTTGATCTGACAGGACATCCCTACTGCAAGCTTTTAGCAACTGTTTAAAATAAACAGAAAAAGAACATCTTTGACAATGGCAGTGTTGTACAATAAATGTTATTTTGTCTTAAGTCCTATGGTGTTATTGCTCAGTTGAGTTACTCAGAAATGCATTTGCATCCCAATGAATGTGTCTCACCTGTGATTCTTCGCCCACCCACAGAGAAGCAATAAAGCTTGTAGGTACACAATAGCAATTTCTGAATAAATCAGATTCCGAGACACCACCAACTAAACCCAAGGCAATGACACCATTGCAGGCAGCTTTTAAAGTTAATTATTTATACTATATAAAAAGTTACCTGACGTTTGTCTACTAGCAGTTAAAGATGTAGTTTGAACTGTCACACTAATGATTGTTACATTTTTATTTCAAACTCAGAAGACTTAACTATATAAAAGTTTCGGAAAAAATTCTTCCACCCCCTAAAACCTATTGTAGAAATACATTTTAAAAAAGTTTCATGACTACTTAATCTTTTAATTTGACTAATTACATTTTGGGTGATTTGTGGTGGACCAATGTAGCGAAGCAAAACACCTACCTTTCTATTCATTTTATGTTTAATGTGCATTAATGTACATTATAACCACTGTCTGCCATTTGGTATACTATGAGTGTAGACAGAAAAGTCAGCGTCTATCTGAGTAAATCATTGGGAAATTACAACAAAAGAAGCCCTTCAAAAATACATAGTTCAAATATTTTCAGATGAAGAGAATAATAAAAAAGTATAATTCCTTCACCAAGGCAATTCTGAATAGTTTGCTTTAACAATGCAGGAAACACCAAATACTTTCGCTAACAGAATGACATGAGATAATACAGTATGTTATTAATCACTAAGTAAACATTTTTTTAGAGTTGTTAACAATGATAGTTTAACCCAGCTGTAGGTGTTCTAAAAGAAAGCTTTTACTGTCTTCTAAATGAATGCTTCGTGTTAAGAACATTTCCACTAATGGACTAATAGCACAGCAGTCCTAGGCTGGATCAACAGGAAAGAATGGTAAGACGTTTGTTGAATGGTAAGATGTTCGCCTCCGGCCCTTGCCTTTCCACTCAATTCCGTGGGCTGAGATGTCAATTCAATACAAGATGCTGTTGAAAACTATTTACTTAAACCAACATGAAGGTCAAAGCACTTGGGAGTTGCCTCATGGTTTTCCTACAGACAGATGCACATCATTGCACAATAAAGAATGCTTCATTTTCAAGGTGACACATCACAGTTTAAATGCATATTGTTTTTGGTCTCCCTTCCACAAGAACAAGCAGCTTTGCTATAGAATTCTGTAAAGCGCGTTTCTGCTGGTACCTGCCATAAACAATGGTTTGTGCAATACATACTGCACATGGGTAAAAATGCAATACTGCAGAATGGTGTCTTAGAATGCCACCCAACACCCCTGTCACATTTTGCTTTGTAGGCAGCTGGTATTTGGTATTTTATGTTTATTGAGACACATGTCTGTTATTAGATGCCTTTTGGAAGTTAACCCAAGCTATGCATATCTGAATGGCTTTCTAACAACTGAACTTTTCTTTACATGACAGCTTAAGACCTGAAAATATTTGTGACCTGTTTCATCCAGTTCCTTTCTTGTCTGGAGAAGTGCCTGATAATCTCAAGGTGTGTATGTGAGTTTTTAAAAGCCTCACTTAAAAGTAGGTTCCATCTAGATACTGTAAAAAATGGAGTAGGAGGAGTGTGGGATGGAAAACTTCAATTTTCCCATAGCCTAATAATGCCTCCCTCCCTGGCTTGGGGCAGCCACAGGTATGCTGTGAATTTCTGCTTTCCCTGCCAGGAGAGTTTATAAATGCCTTTTTTAAATCTTAAATTACCACGGAGCTTAAGAAACACAATTCATTGTTTGACTAAAGCAACTGCAATCACAAGATTGTTTTTTTTTTGTTTGTTTTGCTTGCTGTTTATTTGCCGTGAGTTGATAGTCTTCGAATCTGTGGTCCCTGTTATGACTGCAGGTGTATAAAGTTCTATCTAGTTTTCATTCACCTCCACATACTGCTCGCATTCACATAGACAGTATACACTGGCACACTCCCTATTCTTGGACTGAGAACTAGTGATCGGCAAAGGGGATAGTAACCATTCCTATCTAGAATTAGAAACCTCAGAACTTTCACACGCCAATCAAAAAGCTCTGCTGCAGGGCGCTGCCTCACAATAGGTGATGGTGGAACATTCAGATAGAATGTCTAGCTTTAAAAGCAACACATTGAAAAGGTAAAAAATAAATCTGTGAATTAGAGATTTAAAATAATTGAAATAACAATAAAGGCACTGTTTAGCAGTTTTTAATCGCAATAAAACCCTCATTATTGACCATTACCTTAGTAGTTGACCTTGCCTGAACAGTAGCTCTTTCTCACCAACACGGTAACTGCCAGATGATAATGCTGTCCAATCAGACAACTATGTGCAGTGATATTCACATAGGACTGATGCTTTACTATAGTCTTTCTATAGAGTCCATCTCAATCCACTGACTGTGGGATAAACACAAATAATTCAAGAGGATTTATCATTGATAGCTCATGAGACAATCCAACATCTTGTAGACTCCACTTCCTGGACTAGCACTGACCTGGGGGAGTGCTGCAAGTGTAGTCATGGCAATGGACCTGATCATCACTTGAGCTGTTTTAACATGTTATTGTATTTTCAGAAGAGATGAAGGATATCCTGGAGACAGGCAAAGAACAATACCTACATTCATCCACCATGCACTCCTAGTTAGGTAAAGTGTGTTCAAACAAATGGAATAGTATCAAACACACCCTTTTACTGGAAGCATGCACTAGATTTAGATGACTTAAAGGCATACTCCACATTTTCCTGAAATTGGATTTCTTGCCTGTGTCTTCCGTATAATTCTCTATTGCTGTTTCTGCCAGATCATTTGCCATGCTTAATGACTATTCCACTTAAAAATGCTTCTGAAAAGACTCTTCAAGTAATCTATTCAGAAAAAAAGTAATCTAGTCAAATAATTATCTCGACAGAAACAACAACTGAGAATCATACGGAATTGAATAATAGGAAAATATTAGGATAGTATTAGGATAATATAAAATAAAGTTCCCAGGAGTACTGAGCAAGGTGTACAGAAATGCCTTACCATTAAACTGGGACATGTAGCTGGCCGTGGGCTCTGCAGGTGCCTGGTTCCCCACGATACAATCAGACTTTACATCCAAAAAAAAGTTTTTCATCTCTTTGGCTAAACTCTTCGTTGTGTGCTGTGGACACATACCAACATGGAACATCTTTGAAAATACATTTCAGCCTTAAAAATAGTGGAAGCTTTGACACAACAATAAATCAAGCTAATAATGGAAAACAAACTACATAGGGAGTGTTAAAATACTATGCAACAGGAACCAAAGATTAATTGTCGTGTTTCTCAATCTTTTGAATGCAGCACAGCGACCCTCCAGCAGTAAATCACCCAGTCTGTCTATAGTCTATACTTTAAATAATTTCAAGCTGGAGATAAGTCTGTCATATTCCACCTCACAGATTTTAAACTAAATATGTATTGAAAACTGAAGTGGACAATGAATCAGAGAGCTGTGTAGATTAATTTGGGATTTACAACGCTCCAGTAACTACAAAACAAAAAACTAGAGGACCTACAGGAGTGATATAAATTTCTATTGTATTACTTCTTACTAGCACTAATAACATTATAACTCCCCCTTGAAGATCTTTGCTTGTATTTTATAATTCAGTTTTGAATATCCAGATACTGCAAAGACAACGCTACGAAAGTAAAAGTTGCTGCTGTTTCCTGGTAACAAGTCACTTCCTGTACTGTCAAGCACAATAAATATTCCTAAATATTTATTTAAAATCTGACCAGCGTCCTGTAAAGATCAGGCTCATGTAACTTGGAATTGTTTTATTTTTTATGCTTTTATTTTTATTACTGTTTTTATGCTTCTCCTAAGTGTTTCTAAAGTGTTTTGGTCCCGTTTGATTAGTCTCTTTTTGCCATTGATTTTATAATGTTATTTTTTGCTGCCTTTGCTGCCAGGACCCTTGAAATTAGATGTTAGGGTTCTATTCTGGTTTAATAAATAAAAACATTTGAAAAAAAATAGCTCAATCAGGCCATGAGAATTAATCAACAGAAAAATGAATTAAGTTGAATTAAAATAAGAAAAATAACCAAAAGCTCTTCAACATAGAAAGGGGGTGGGGGTGGTGGTGACGACTACAAATGCTAATAAGCTTCATCCCTCCTGGAAGCTCTGGCCACTGTCACCCAGAGCACTAGACAGACACCCTCATGTTACTTCCTGTAGTAACAGTGGGGTATATGTGATATGCAGGCTCTGTTTTAGCACTGGGAAGCAAAACAAAAATGTAAACAAAGCAAGAGAAGGAGTTCTCTTTTTTTTTCCTTTAGAGAACATTTTGAAACACCTTTCAAGCTAATATTTCAGACTGATGTCGAAACCTTCTTAAAAATGTAATGGTGTACCGCACCTCTGAACGACAATATTGGTTTTGTGGGGTTAAAAAAAAATAATAAAAAAAAAATACTGGGAATTAGTATGGGTTTGGACCCTTTAACCCCACACAATCAATATACCCTCTTTCTACATTTCCCACAGTTAAATAAATCTTTATAAAAGGACAATGAAGTATGCTTTACAAGAAGTAATAATAATACAAAAACATACAATATAAATATACACCCTTGCATACACCAAGTCCAGGTAAAATGACACCAGATTTCCTAAGGGTTTTGCTTTGTACATTAACCGTTTTACCCAAAGCTAAGTAAAACAGGCATTATCTTGTACTACAGTTTAAAGTTACATAATATAGGGATGATTTACTTCTCTGGCCCCTATTGACTCTGTCTGTTGCTTCCACTCTAGGGCTGCCAGCACTATCACTCGCATACCTTTACGCTTCCAGATTCCATCTCATCTGCCCGGGCTTTGTTTCACACCACCACTTCCCTCGGCGCCGCTCTGCCTTCTGTTCCTTATTATTTACCAGTAGTCTCTGATGATGATAAAGATGAATTCGGAGCCAGAGAAAGGCAGAAACATTCTTCTCAGCCTCACGGGAGGTCCAGAGGATACGTAAAGACATTAACTCTGAGATTAATCGAGATGAAATGATGCACTTTTGTTTTTGCTGCTTGCACTGCATCCTGTGTCCCCTTTGAAAGCACTGACGTGGTTGTTTGCACTGCCGTTTTATTCTCCTGAACTTGTAGTTTGATCTGTTTGGAGCTGATATATTGCTATATCTTGGATGTGTGTTAGCTGAAAGGTTTCATACAAGGGATGAACTCTGGCATGCCATCTGGTTATATGGAAAGGTTAAATAAGCTTCTTTTCTTTTTTTCATTAGGGGAAAAAAATGCAACAAAATAGAGATTTGTTTTTAAAAGATACCATAACACAAAACTTCCCATTGGCAGAGCATAATGTTTTGTTTTTAATCTTTTTCAACCTTAGCGATGTATAAAAACAGGTTGTGAACCTAAGGTTAAAGCAAAGATAGCCGCCAAAGGCTCAATTTGTATTGGAGGATTTCAGTCAAATTTAACTTTGGTAAAGATCTTTTTTAGTACTACTATATTTGTACATTATTATAAACTTTACTGTACATGGAATTTATGAAGTACACCTGATATTGAGAACATTCCAGTGCTAATTCTTTGGCACACAGAACTCTGAACTATGTGCCAGTTTATAGTAGGTATGTACATACAGATAGCAAGTTAGTTTCATTCACACATAATTCAATGCTAAATAAACCCAGAGGGCGAAGCCATGTGGGTTTATCCAGGCATCCCACCCCGAGGGTGGGCATTAAATTTTCATTTATCACACACTACCCTGTGCAGTATTTTTTATAATCTCTGGTGAGCATTTTTTTCCTGCCTGTCTACATTTCTGTGTTGCTTGTTGTGGCAGGCTTACTCTACTTAGTCTAGATCAGTGAGCTATTAGCTCGCACCGTGGTCACGCTCTGGTGTTAATGAGCATGTTTTTCCCTTAATAACCGGGCAGTTATTATGGGAAATATCAATTGGATGAGCCCATCAAAAGAATTGCTGACCAGTTATTATACTGCAATAACGTGCATAATGATAATTACACATTTCCTTATTTTAGGCTTGTTTTTTGTGTGCATGCACTGTTTCATGTAATTAGTCCGAAACTCTTATTTGATTTGATTGTAAGGTGCAAAGAAAACATACAAAAAGTACCACAGCATGCTACTAAACAAAGCCTCTGAAGAGCCTCCTGTTGAAAGGAATAGGCTGCACACAGGTCACTTTCTGCAATAGGATTTTAGTTAATGCACCAGTGGAAAAATAAACTCCTTTCAACTTGAAGAGTTCAGATTAACAGTTGTATATACAGAATAATCTCCAGTGTTTCTTGTGCTGGAACATGGGTTTAGGGTTGGCAAGAGGATGTTGCACGATCATTCATGCTTCCATTTTTGGAGATTCGGTTGTGACAGACACATTGTCGCCTTTGCAATCTTTCTCCCTAAGCTTTCTAAAATGTCCAGAATTGTTTTAAATAAATATACTATATCCATTTATACAAACATACCCACTGTGCATACATACATTCATGCAATGGCATATGACGTGTTCCATGATTTAACTTGCATAAGTGAATGCAATTGTCAGTCTGATTGTGGAACAAAACACTCATCCAAGGGTATATATATACATTGTTCCTGTACCTGCATGTAGGCATCAATGAATGGGGCACTGGGTCACAGGAGGTCTACACGTTTGGATACAACAAATGCTTTGCCAGTTCCAAATACCTTGATGTAATATAATGTTGATAAGTAGGCTATAAAACAAATAGATTTGGGCTGGCAAATAATATAGGATGACTCAGATATCTTGCTCATGGTGTTTTGGAAACCCACACTGAAATGAGATGCAATCTGTGCGTGAATAAGTAAAATCATCTTTTTATGTCTATCAAGCTTGATCATCCGCAGCATTAAGAAACAGAACATAACAGAAATGGAGCAGCAAGGTGTTTTTATTGTATTAAAATAGTGCTAACTTTATTGGCTTTATTAAAATAATTACTGGGCCCATTTTTATTGTGTTAAGAGTATGTTGGTTCTCTTTTATTTTATTCCATTAATATATTGCAATTATTTGAAATACAATTTAATTGATAAACTGCTGCATTCTGAATGTTGAATACCATATAAGTTGTTCATAAGAACAGAAGAACATTGGGAATGAGTCCATGTAGCATAGCTTATAGCCCAGGGGGCTGTATCAATTGGCTCAGGTTACTAAATACATTTACTTTTATATGGTTAGCGGTGATTGTGAAAACTGCATTTTTTAAAAATTATCGTGAAGCGTTTTAAGTTCATTTTTCTTCTGAAGTTTAGGGTGACTTGATGCCTCCTGGAAACACTGCACTGTGCCAGAGGTCTCGAGGAGGCTGCTGCCTGGGTATTGCTGTGTGAGCCTGTGTGTGTGTGTCAGAGAGGAGGGGGCATGTCTTCTTAAATGTCTCCCAGAAAACACCAGAGCGATTGTGTACAAGCTTATTTCATTGCCCCTAGCTAACAGATAACTTCCTGTGCTTAGAGATTGTATACCAAGATAGATTTGTAGATGAGGAAATATCATCTTCCCAGACTTGCCATGGTGTTTAAGTAATCTGTGAGAATGTCTTAAAAATGTCTGGGCCTGTGTGTTCTCAGCCAAGATATTAGAAACAGCTAGTGGAATAAAGGGAATTGGAATGCAGTCAAAGTCTAATCCTTAATTATCTTAATTTATTGATCTGGCAAAGCAGCTCAGATCCCATGCATTACCTGCTTTTAACCCATCCAGTCCCACTGTGCCACCTGGGAGAGGAAAAGGACCCATCTCAATCCAAACTAAACCGCAGAATGGAAGCATTTTTCAGGTGCCTGATGTGGCGTCTCCCTTCAATGAGGTATTGAGGAGGGAAGGACATTGATTTTCCCACTAAATGTAGTCGCTGTATTATTTTCATCAAAGCCCCTTGTGATATGCGATACAGCTCCTCAGACGAACATATCTCATTTCGCCCCTTGCTGAAAAGCGAATCCAATTTTGAGCAATTTCAAATTCAACTTGACAGGCGAGGCAGAAATCCAAGTCATTTGCCCAGGTTTTTCAGCGCGGTGTTGATGAGCGCGAGTGGTTCATCATCAAGCCGCAGAGTGGCTCCTCAGATTTTAGTTTAGCTAAGTGTATTGAGATTTATTTAAACAGTGTTCTATAGTTTAGCTGGAAATTCCATTTATAAAGAGATCCTTTTATCACAAGACTAGGAAACAAATTCTAGGATTGAGTCTGTCAGATATTAGATAATGCGGTCAAGATATTTCCTGCTATTGGATGGTATGTGCAGTTCAGTGGTATGTGGTGAACATAATCAGAGTTGTCCTGAAATAAATTGTGTTACTCCTGGGTACTACAATTTACCAAGCATTACAGGTTGAGGCTGGTTTAAAGCGAGAATGAGCACGGTGGTGGTAACTTGGGCGTTACATGTTATTATTGAAGTGTAAAAAGATTGAACTGTATTTCAGATCCATCTGTAATTATATGCTTGTGATATGGATAGACGGTAATAAACATGATCTCTATATTATGGAAGAGATCTTTCCATTCTGGATTACCAGTTTCTGTGTGTTTATTCACTATTTCAAGATAATTTGCTTTTACAATCTGTGCCTTAGAAGAAAAACAGGGACATATCTTGAAAAATGTTTCCTCCAGTCTTTAAATGTTAGCATTTGTGCGAGATTCAGGGGTCGGGTGTTGGGGCTGCTTAATTAATGTCTATCATTATTAACTCTCTATTTAAAGCACAATCTTACACTCTTTCCCTGTCTCGTGTTTTCGTTTTGTCGTAAATGCTCAGACGCCGACATTCGTGCTTCAGCTTAACGTTGCTATAGCTAAACTTCGTTGCCTCGCTCCTTTCACTGCAGGTCACTTCTATGCCAGCGCTGCCAAGATATTATCAATCATTTACCTGCTCCGGTGATTCTTCTTATCATTTAGCTTCTCTATTTTGATGCAGGAGCTCCAACGTTAGTCTTTCCTGCTCCATCCAGTCTCCAGCCCAGCTGCGCCATTCAAAGCGCAGCTCCATTACTCAAATTTCTCTGCGTCTTCATTAGAAAAAATTGGCCCTCCGCTAAACTTTCAAAGCTCCGCTGACAAGACATCGACTTTCCCTCGTCAGTGATTGCCTTGCCTTAGCTCTATTTAAATCTACCACCAAGCTTTGTCTGCTGAATCTCTCTTTTTCTCCTCGCCTACAATGCTGCCTACAATGCTGCCCCAGCATTACAGAGATTAAAACGCTGCCGCCAGCAGGCTCAGCCTCAGGAGCAGCTATTTTATAAGGATTGGCTACTCACTTAACTTTAAAAAAAAAAAAAAACCTGCACGACAACAATATCAACATCCCGGCCGACGTCTCAGCAGCAGTTAACCATTTTGCCGATCGGTCTTCCCCCGAGTCAGTCCTCTTAACCACATTTTCAGCAGTCTGTGAGCCAACGCCCGCGGATTCTGCACATTCACAGCCCATTCTACCTCCCTCTGCCAAACACAATCAGATACACCATCAGAGCATTTAGTAAAAACATTCCATCACTGCAGAAGTCATGTATTTTCAAATCAGGAACAATTTACTTCAGAAGCTAAGATTTAATTCGATGCGAGACACATGTTGGATACGGAAACCATGTCCTACGATTACAACGTTTCAGTCAAAGTGCCCTCCTACCCAGCACTGGATAATATACTCGTAGACTGCTCCATCTTCGGCTCTTAACCGCCCTGTAACAGGGCGAGCAGCCCTGTACATTGTTTTGTTTATTTATTTTTAGAACGGGGTACCCCTCCGGCCCTGTGTTATTTTGTATTTGTTTATTATAATTTTGTATTGTATTTTAGGTGATGGCGAGCGCCGCGGGATTTATTATTTATGTATTTAGGACGGCGTAGCCGAATGTTTGTTTATTATTTAGTAGCGTGGATGGGAAGCCCCATCCACACAGTATTTAAAAACTCATGCAGAAGGTGGCCATCTCCCGAATTAATTAAGTGATTAATTTTGTTGCTAATCGGGAGATGGTCACCTGAATATAAAAAGCCTGCAGCTCTCCAGCTCGGGGGGTGTTAGTGAGGAGCGAGAGTGGAGAGAAACGAAACGTGATTTAAAAAGATTCCAGGAACAGTGACAGCAACTGCCCAGCCTGACCTGAGATCGGATTTATTATTTTGTGTCAGAGATTTGTTTTTGTTTACCCTTTTATTTTGCTGTGTGAGCACAGTGTTTTGTGTTTGAATATTTTATTTATTTTTGTTTGTTAATAAAAACAGCGGCGCAAGCCTTTTTGAACTGCAGTACCTGGTGTCAGTTGTCCTTCCTGCGTTCAGCCACGTGTGACAGGAATGACGAGTGGTGACGTCACGGCAGAAGCAGGAAGGACAACTGTCACCAGGTACTGCAGTTCAAAAAGGCTTGCGCCGCCGTTTTTATTAACAAACAAAAATAAATAAAATAAACAAAACAATGTACAGGGCTGCTCACCCTGTTACACGCCCTAACACTCAAAGACCAATATCACTACCGATGGCAGTCCACCATTCACTATTACAGATAACTGCTTCAGCAGATCTCTGCTATCTACAGCTGGGCTTCTGCACACTACTGACAGTACTCCATCATCTACTTCTTTAGATCTCTGCACTGCTCAGCAGATCCCACTCGCTACTCTTAATCACTCCTCACTACAGCAGATCTCAGCTCCCTCTTCAGATCTGCTTACTGTTGCAGCACGCAATAATTGCTTTTGTTTACCATTTTAAATCTGCAACTGCGTTCCTTCAGAGCTTCCAATGCTCCAGCTTGCCTCCAATACTCGGATTGTGGCAGCCATTTCGCTTGACTTCCTCAGAAATCTAGTCATAAGTCTGCTCATCCTTTCCAATACTACAAATGGTGAGAGACATGGAAATCTGTCTTGATTATGAGTTAAGGAGTTCCACGATTAAGAGAATGACTGGAGTTATGAAACCCAAATCTCTGAATGTGAGTTCACCTTTTCCATTCCAAGCAGACATGACAGTAGCAAACCACTGATCAATCCCGTATTAACTAACACATAGAATGCTCTCACCACTCTCCTCTCCAAAACTGGCCCTTTTCCCCAACCTTATACACCCCCCCCCCCCCCCCCATTCAGTTCGGATCAGAGCAGCTACTTTCAAAGTCAACATAAATATCTGTCTAATAATATCTTGGGGCGCCGGTCCTCTGCAGTAATCAATTTATACATCCGTTCATCCTATACCGACATAGCAATAGCTCATCAAAGACCAGCTAACATGCCCGGAGTGGGGTCTACCTGACTGCCAGGGCCACCAGAGGTTTTGCCCTTCTAGCAAAGGTTTTTTTTTCCCTCTCCACTGAGCGGCAGGTAATCACATAACCAAACCACACTAACACTATTTTAACCTCTCCAGTTTGTCTTGTATGTCCTTTGCTTTCCCGTCTTTTCCAGTTATTTCTTTTATGTTATGCACTGGCCTCATCTGAGGGCAGCACCAGATCAGTTTGGGAACCCTTTTCTATCTCTCCTTTCAGGTCCTGATTCATCTGACTTTCCTTCGCCCTGAGAGGCGCCTCTGCTGAGCCTTTTTATGTGTTTTCAGATCCTCGAGGCTTCAGCCTTCGACCAAGCCCGGTAAAGGCAGCTCATCGATTGGGGATCTGTTCCTATCCTAACTTCAAGTCCAGCCTCCTCCAAGCTGCCTCTAAGTCCGGGCCATCGGCTCGCCTTCTATCCTGTCCGGGCTCTCTTTGTCCACCTCTGTCACACTAACAAGCTAGTTTTTGCTTCCTCTATTCTATTCTTACAGCCTCAACAAACACCCGTGGATAACTCTTATTGTTTTTGAAGGGAAAAAAATGCCTGCTCGTTTCACAAAACTATAATCGAACAACTAAATAATATAATATAGGGACTTGTTAAATTCAAGTTGTTGTTGGGTTTTTTTTCATTTTGTAACATTAGCATGAAACTAGAGTTAGGCTAAATAAGTCTGGATGAAATGATTTCAAAGTTTCTCATTGGATTTTTTTTTTAATACAGCAATTGCAATTGTTCTTTACCTTGTTTGAAGATACCTCACACTGTGGTCTAGGAAGGATTTTACATGAAAGAACCCAGATTAAATCCTTCCAAGCCACATATCCATGATGCATAGTTGCTTCACGTTTTTAATAAAATGTAATTTAGCAGTGAATCCTCATAAAATGTATGAACATCTGGGGAGCTAGCATGTAAGCGAGGACATCACTTCCTTGATGGAAGGCAAAATGTGTTTATTGCAGCCACTATGCTTAAAAGCTGGAAAACTGAGACATCAATTTACCAAGTTTGTTTGAGTGACCAGTGTTTGTGTGTGTGTGTGTGTGTGTGTGTGTGCGTGTGTGTGAGTGTGGGATGGTGTAATACAGCCATTGTTGGGGTTGTTTTCCCATTGAAGATACAGAAATTTTATAATGACCCCCCACCCCCCCTCTTTCTCCATGAAAAACGTGGTAACACACAGTCTATCCTAGTGTTTGATGTCCCGAATCCTCTTCATATCCTGGATACAAAGTCAGTGCTTAAAAAGAGAAGGGCTTCCAAAAGAGACACATAGTCTGGGGTTTTCTTTAACCTAAAAGAAGGAGAAAAGGTTTCCCACTGAAAGAACCCCTTTTTCAGCCCAGGGTGGCTTCACAATAGGCCATGAAAAGATGGACAGAGCAATTGTCCTGTTTAGTGATCCGCAAATGGTAAAGGAGGGGGTCCTCTGTGAAGGGGGTGCCTACACCAGGCCTGACCTGACACTGGGGGAACAAGACAATGAAAGGCCAAGGGGACTAACGAGAGGAAAACCGCAGACAATGGGTGCCCCAGCAAGAGCACAGCTCCTGCCACACTGGCTTTGGAGCAGCAACATTAAGTGCTTCAGACGCGTGAAGGCCAAGTGAAGCAGAAAGAACTTGAAGCTTCCTCCCTGTAGCATCTAGTGTGGCCCACTGGCTTGAAAATGTACTGGGGCCTCACAAAGAGGTCAAAGTGACAGTAGACACTCTGACTGAATCCAAAATAAAGCTGATTTGATTTGACCAAAAAAAAAGTTTTTTAAAGGTCTCAAAGTTTAACTGATTGATAAGAATGTTTTATTCTGCAAACTGGGGGCCGCTGCTATTCTCCAGGCCAAGAAAGTTGTTTGTGGTGTCAATGAAGAAAGGCACAGATGGGAAATTACAAGATTTAAAGCCAATTAGAACAAAATAATGTAGTCATCAATCTTATTTGCTGAATACGGCAACCTAAAATGGGTCTTTAAATTCTCATGGGTTTTAGAAATGGGAACTTTTTTTTAGCAATTGTTTCTTTTGAGATACAGTAGTTACTAAAAATATAGATATCTGTGAGTCATAAATAAATGGTAAGCTACTATTGATGGATATTTATTTCTGTTATTTACCCTTTTGGAGAATTAGACTTTGGTGAACAGAATACAAATTAAGCCAGATAATGAAAATTCAAGCTTTCAGTCTTCTTCTTTAATTTGCCAGGATTTTAGGTCATCAAGGCTTGGTTTGATTGGTCCAATTAAACAGTTAAGAATGTAGTCTGGAAGGGTATAAGGTACAAGGGTACAAATCTGTAAATTATTTTACACAATATATTTTCAAACATGACATGAAGCTGCTCAATTCACGTACCACATTTATTTAAAAGTGTATGCATTTATGTAATTTAATTATCTGTATTTCCAATACTGATCATCTTTGTCTCAGTAACAAAATGTGATGAAAGGTGTTCTTAAATTCAGTCATGATTCACAGCTTGTTTTCTTGTGTTACCTCATGGTATATATATTTCTACTGCCAGTATCATCCCTCAGTTTGCAATACTTTCTCTAATAGTTGATGTAACTTACACAAACACATTGAGCCTGAAACAACATAGATAGTGGATAATTCTCAAGTGATCAAGTAACAAAACAAAATCTGAAAATATTTTTTGCATTGCAACATGATAAGCAATAAAAACACAATGACCATAACAAGTCGTTGTTTTAAAAGCTTCAACAGCTCATGTTTTCTCAACTCACGTTTGAATGTTTTTAAAATAAATTACTTTACAGCTATTGCAAAATGTTCTGCTTTTGGAGACAGAAACCAGCTTTGGTGCTGCATTACATGCAATTACAATGTAAAGAGAGAACTTGGCTGTTGATTTGGAAAACCATGCAATCAGATATTGTAGATTGGTAATGCCGAATGATTCACTTTTAGGGTTTTCTATTGCAAATCAACCAAAAATCCCCAAATAGTATGTTATTCAAATTACTGCCATGACAGGAAAATCAGATCAAGCTATGTGTTGGTTTCAATTTGTAGCCTAGTCTCTGGGCTTTGATTGCAGACATCCTGGTCATTGGATAGGTCATAAAGACCCCATTGAATGGCTGTAGAGGTCACCTTATCTTACACCTTTATACTATTTCCTCTGGGGACACTTGAAGTCTGACATGAATATCAACTGCCCAATGACTCTTGGCAGCCTGCAGACACACGCTAATTGTACTAAACTCACTCACATCTTGTGAAATGCCCTTATCAATTGAAATGAGCTGATTGACATCTGCCACCAACAGAACTGTTCTGATCTCAAGCATCTCCCCCATTGGAAGCACATGCTATTTTTTTTTATATGGTGTTCTCCACCTTGGATCAACTGCTGTTATTTAAATGTACACCACCCACTCAATATATCGCGGGTGTCGGGGTCCAATGAGAGACGCATCGAAAAACAAATACTGTACAACCACTCGTAAATTAAACGAACAGTAATTTTAAGTGAAATTACCTACGTATATTGCAGCAAAGACATGCGCAGTTAGACTGTAAAAATGAGGAGCCAACTTCAGGACCACGTTATATCCAAATCCGCAGTATAGCGAGGGGCGATATAACGAGGGATGGGTGTACTTATAAAAATGAAATATATGTTCTAATATAATATTCTCTTAGTATTTCTCATACAATGATAAACACTGACTAGTTACACATTTTGAAACAATATAAGAAACAAAATTCAGTGACAAACGTTTTGACAATTTTTTTTTTTCTTCACATTTTGTAGTATTTGTTATTTTAAAAGTTAAAATAACAAATCTACATTTATCTTATTTGGTATTGAGTATTTAAAGAACACAAAATAAATGCATATTCAGTGTTCACTTCGTACATTAATGTGTTAAATCCAAGTTTTAGAAATTATTACTGTTAAAAGGGGTTCTTTGCTTGTTATTTCTTCTTCTTCTTCTTCTTCTTCTTCTTCTTCTTCTTCTTCTTCTTCTTATTATTATTATTATTATTATTATTATTATTAAAAAGCTGCAAATTCCCTTTACCAATTTGCAAAGGATCCAGTTGCACTGGTTTAATTTTGAGAAACACTGCACGTGGATTTAGATTTTATTTCAACTTTGTGGCCAAGACAGCAGGTGATGCACACCACATAGATTAATAAACAAGCTGATTAAATCTCACCATTGATTTCTCCTGATGGCATTTTTGTCTGTTCTTCTTCCACCTGATCCTTACAAGCATTGAAAATCTTTTTCGGGAAAACCATAACTCATACTATAATTAAAACTACACAATTAGCTTGTCCTGCCATTGTGATGATCTCCCATGGTTTCTATGCTTTTTTGTTTATCAACTTTTGTGTTCCACTCTGATTGTGATTAATAATGATATATAGTTATCCGCTCCAAAGAGTGTTGACGGAACTTTGTATCTCCCATTCTAACCTTTGGCTTGCTAAAGCACTGGGTGATTGTTCTTCATTTGCTTCTGAATGTGGCTCTTAACTCTATCTCTTTCTCTCTTATCTTGTCTCACACAAAGGGGGAAGACAGTCCACCACTGCCAATTGCATGGCTGTTGTCAAGGACTCTCTCGTTATCACCTGCTTGTCCTGGTCCGCCCAGTGTAAATGCTTCTTTCCTTTAAGGCGCATTGTGGTCAGTAATAATATTTAAGCTGTGTTTATAGCCATACAAACTTTAAATTTGCTAACAACAACATACTGCTTTAACTGGATGTTTAATACGATGCCAGAGTTTCCACATACCTTCCCACAGAGTCTCATTTATAGCTCATGCATTTCGGGGTATCCTATTCACACATCTTAAGGACTTAAAAAAAACAACTGTTTGATTAATTAAATCGTTTGCAGTTCATTAAACCCTTAGAAGGTTTATTATTATTTTTTTATTTCCAATGCACTTTTTTTGGAGTTGGACCCATTTTACTTTGAAAAAGCAACACAGCTTACTGCTGCAAAGGAGAAATGTATGTATGTATGTATGTATGTATGTATGTGTGTAAGTACAGTATATATGCATGCATGTAAATATATAATGAACAAATGTTAAATGGTTACAACTATGAATACATGTATTGAATTCTACTCTGAAATGTCTAATTCAATGTTTTTGTGCAAGCTAAAGTTCTTATATCTTAGGTTAGCTATACTGAACATACAGGTATGACCTTTTTAAGTCTATGTATGTATGTATGTGTGTGTGTATGTATGTGTGTATGTATGTATGTATGTATGTGTTTGTTTAATGTGAGCAACATGGCTTGTAGGGAAGGGTCTCTTATGGCTTCTCCTGATTTCCATTCCCTTACGAGATAATCGTTTAGAGTTAATTATTTTACAGAGGTGTATATTTATGTGAATGTGTGCTTAGTATTGCTGTAAATTTTGGCAGGCAAATGAGCATACTAAATCTTTGCATATTTCTTAAACTTGATCCCACTCTGTCTATCAAACATTCCTGAAACTTGAAATTGGTCCAAACTACAGCTATGGCCAAAAATTTTGCATCACCTAGAATTTTAGGATTTAAGACATCATTTGAAAAAAAAAATGATATGAACAGAATTTAGATATTTTATTTACCATCATGTAATCAAAGAAACTTCAAAATTATATTGCAAAAGTCTACCGGAAGCAATAACAGTAGTACAGTATTTCATTCTAGATTTTGAAATGTCACATTTTTTACATTTTTGTCAGTTTTTCGTTAAGTATACGGTAAACTTCAAAGTGGTATGCCACTCAATATGTTAATGTAACATTATTCAGCAGGTTTCATTTGACTTTATGAAGCAAAATGAGTTAATTATATAGGGTGATGCAAAAATTTGGCCATAGCTGTACATTAAATAGGGATGACTTTCCATCATGGAAGGGTCAGGTGATAGCTTTTTTTTCTTTCTGTCAGTAAAGACATTGCTTTTAATTATGGATCTTTTCGGACCAACTTCATTCTTGCATTTGAACTTTTGAGCTTGTGAAGAGAAACCATGCATGACAAGGTCTACAGTAGTTAGGGATTTTGCATACACTTTGCATGTCTTACATAGTTTAAATAAATCATTTGCAATGTGTCTCAGCAAGTTAGTCAGGAACCACTGCTTTGGCGAGTCCTTTGAATCCCTAAGCACATGAATTGTCTAAATGTATTAGGTTTTCAGAGATATTCTCTACCTTTCACTGAAGTGTCATTAGGGTTGCATACAATGACTTCAAATAGCCTTCTTAACAAATCTGTAATGAAAATTCCCTAACATCCAAATAAATGTTATTTTAATGTTTATTTCAGGGAGGAAAAACCCTAGTCTGAGATCATTGTTTATACACCAGGCTTGTTGAGGATTTTTTTTTTTCCTTGGAGGACTTGCTTATTAGGACATTTTTATTAGTAATAAACAGTCCTTCAGATGTTTGTTTCTAGGACTTAGCATTGCACTTCTGATTCTCAAATTTCGGTATGATTTATGATATCATCATATTTGTATTTACATAACGCAGTTACAAATTGTTTTTACCAAAGGAGATAGGGATTTCAAGAAGTTTCCTTCCAGAATGTTGATAGATGGACCCTGAAATTGAAGAAACAACCGTACTAATCAGAAAAGTTAAAGGGCAGTTTTAAACAGGATTATTATTATTATTATTATTATTATTATTATTATTATTATTGCAGTAGGCTAAAGTGTGATGTTTTCTATACAAAATAATCTAACTACATATGTGTTTTATTTTCTTCTTAATGTCATGCAAAACACAGTTGAAGTTTTTTAAATGTTGGTTATAATTCAGCTCTAGACTTCCTTTTGTTTTCTGTGCTTCAGATGGGATCATATTTCCTGCTGTACAGGAAGTGACTCTGTAGTTTAATGGCAAGATAAATACCTGTCAATTGAAAAATAAAGTCTCTGGAAAATTATAAGATTCTTACAACTGGAGATAGATGGTTCAAAGGATATTCTAGAATTCACCTATTAGGCCTTTGTTTGAAAGCTAGATAGAATGTTTGGGGATTACCAATGCCACCATAAAAAAAACACAGAGGTAGCCACCAATTCCACTGTAACCTGCCACTCTTACTGTATTTCTCTAAATTCTTGGCTTGCCAATGGCAATAATCCTGCCTCGATATAGTTCACAAGAGCTCTCTCATTGTGCACCCAGGAAGTCACAACTGGTTGGCATTGTCAATGCTGATAATTAACACCTGATTAAAAAAAAAGGATCCCAGGCTTTTTTGTTCTCAGCATATATACATTAAAACATATAGGAAGAATAACTGATCATTTGCTGTTGAGCAATAGCTTATCAAGTTGGAACATGCCATGGATTCAGGGTAACATTCCCTCTAATATCACAGAAGTCCTTTAACGTTTATGTAACAACCTGACATGCAGGGGTGGATATATCTACCTTGGAACTAAATCTTCTTATTTATTTATTGCATTTATATAGCACTTTTTATACAAAAGTATCACAAAGCACTGTACAGTACATAGCAGAAAAAAAGAACAAACCACAATACATTTGTACAGCATGTCACAAATACAACTGCCACACTAAGCCCATTTAAATACAGATTTAAACAGTATACACATAATACAGAAGCAACAATTTAAAAGTTACATTAAGACCCACTAAGATAAGAAAGCCATTTTATAAAAGTGTGTTTTTAGTCTTGACTTGAAAACTGTAACGGTCCCAGCAGCCCTTAAAATCATTATTCATTTCTTAGCAGATGCCCTTATCCAGGGTGACTTACAATTGTTACAAGATATCACATTATTTTTATATACAATTACATTATTTTTTATACGTTATTTTACATACAAGTACCCATTTATACAGTTGGGTTTTTACTGGTGCAATCTAGGTAAAGTACCTTGCTCAAGGGTACAGCTGAAGTGTCCCCCACCTGAGATTGAACCCACGACTCTCCGGTCAAGAATCCAGAGCCCTAACCACTACTCCACACTGCTGTTCAATTCTATACTGCACAGGGAGCCAGTGTAAAGAGGCCAAAACAGGGGTAATCCAGTATGTTCACTTTTCCTGGTTTTAGTCAGAATTCTAGCGGCTGTATTCTGAACAAGCTGCAAGCAGGATACCACATGTTTTGGGATACCAGACAAAAGTGCATTACAATAATCAATTCTAGATGAAACAAAGTCATGCATTAGTCTCTCGGCATCAGATACGAAAATAATAAGAAAAGGTAATGGACTCCTTAATGTCAAGTGAACTTGAAATGTATTTGCTTATGATTGTAAGTCGCCCTGGATAAGGGCGTCTGCTAAGAAATAAATAATAATAATAATAATAATTAATGTCAAGGTTAAAACTTAAAAAGATGAATAACCTTCAACAATTTACTGTTTCATTCTAAGTTCACTATGGAAAACAGTAGCAAGTCCACCTCCCAGCCCAGTAGAGCGAGCTTTCTGGAAAAAAGAATTGTTAGGTGGAAAAGCCTCAATCAGGGAAACATTGTCATTCGGTCAAAGCCAAGTTTCAATTAAAGAGAGAATATCAATGTTGTAATCCTGAATAAAATCACTAATTAACGGAGCCTTATTAGACAGAGACCTGATATTAAATAAACCTAGGTGTAAATTGGTCCAATCAAGAGCATGTGATTGAGCAGGGGTAATAGGAATTTGACGAAGGTTACTGTAGCACACACCTCTGTGTTTACTCAGAGGGTAGCAGGAATGGCAGGATACCTTAATCTGAATTTTACATGCCTCTTTAGAGTCCCTCCCCTCCCCAGTTTCTTGTATGCAATACCCGATAGGTTAGTTTTCTAGTAGACTTAAAGATACAGTTTTATTATAAGGGTAAAATACCATGGGCTATATACACAAAGCACATACTACAGTGCTTTTGTTTTTCTAAAACAAACAAAATGTGGATGTTCCAGAGCTTTAAATAAATAACTCAATAAATATAAGGTTATTTTAAGAGCTCCTACATGCATCTTTGCTGTTCTTCCTAGTTGTGTTGCGTTAAAATGACTCTCTGGCCCTGATTTTCCCTCAGAAATTTTATTTAACAATATTTTTTTATTATCTTTTTGAAGTCCAAATGTGTCATTTGAATTCTTGTTGTGCAAAATGTATTATTTATTGTCAAATTATATGATGTGTGCTGGGGAGGTGATTAATGTACACAATTGGTGTGGAGACCACTGAGACCAGATTGCAAATCTGCAAGATGTAGCTATTTATTATTATTTATTCACTAGGTCATTTTAGGATTATTGTGATGGGGGGGGGGGGGGGGGGGGTTCTTGTGTACAGTACATAGTAAAGTATTAAGTATGAATAATGAGTAATAGCAAAATTGTTAGTATTGCTCGTACCTGAAAAAATGACCATAGTCATTAAGATTATTCGTTTGTACTTGTTGCTCGGCACCACCCTAATAATAGGCCTTAGTTAATTAAAACACAAAACCAACTTTGAAAAAATGTCTTATTAAAACTTGAAGGCTAATAATTTACAGCATACTGATATCCTGTCTGTACTCATGGGCTACCTGTGTGGTTCTCAAAAGTAAGTACCTTGAAAAAGATTTGTTTGTGTGTGCTGCTATAGCTTTAAACAGACGTGCGGCAGAGATAGTGTTTTGACAACAGGCAAATAAAAGTTCACATGCATTCTATTGAACAAAAATAATCGCTTTGTATTTGTTATTTGTATTTAATGTCAGACTATCATTGTGTGAATTGTACCTTTTTGCATTGTATAATTACAATGCAAAAATTGTGAACACTCCCAAATTATCTACACCTACGGCCAACACAAATTATAGGATGGATAATTTGTATTGATGAGTAGTTTTAACTGCTGCACTTACAAATTGTAAAAAGAGCTGAAGTGAGTAACTACTTTAGTGATTTATGTCTTTGTCTTTGTACCTGTGGTAAACACTTAAATAATTCATTTTATGCCCACAAACAAACTAATGCAGCATTTGATCAATCAACCAATTTCTTTATTTAACCAGGTAAAACCACAGAGTATGGGTTTGCTGCAGTGACGTGAACAGGAAGATACGGAAACCACAGCAGCAGCAATACCTGAAACAGTCGAAAAATTACAATGCAACAGATAAGAAATGCAACACAGACTTGGTTAAATAAAGCAAGCTAAACATTATGGCAAGTTTTTTTTCTTCATTCTTTTTCTTTTTTTTTTTTTTTTAAGTAATGTGAATTTTGCATAACCTTTATTTAAGTCTGATCTAGACTGAGGGAGTGTGTGTGTGTGGGGGGGGGGGGTATAGACTAACATAATAAAACTCCAGACTGTGCATTTCTATCAGCGTGAGCTCTCTTATTTACCATAAAAGGGGCATGCAAGGTTGATCTCTCTTTCTGCTTCAGTATCAGTCAAACATGGACTTGAATCAGACGCATGAAATTCCAACAGAGTTTCAAATCTGAAATGCCACAGTCTGCGATGTTCTGCTATAGAGATCACTCTGTCCTAGCTCGTTTTCACAATGCTTTTGGCAGATTAGAACCAAATCGGACAGGCTTATTATCCTGGGCTTCTTTTGCTGTCAGAGGATCCAGCCCTGGCAAACACTGCTTTTCAGCTGCGTTTGCCAGTTTTCAGGTGCTGGTTAAAAAGATTATAATGCTGTTTCAAAACTATGTTATGCTAGTAAAAAAATATATATATATATATATATATATATATATATATATATATATATATATATATTTGGTGGGATAATTAGGTGCATTTAGACAGTGGAATCTAGGAGTAAATAAAAATAAGTACTGATACAAAATAAATAAGTTATTTAACATAAACCACCAAAATAAACAATATTTACTAGTAGAGACAACAACTAAAACAACCCACTTATCTTTTTTTAATTAACAAATAACAAAGCTAAAATTCAAATTAACACCATATAAAGAATGTACAAATTGTTTCAAACAAAACAATACATTCTTGTATTTTAGTTATGAAATACTGTACGTAAACTAGTGCACAGGATTTTCATGTTCGGATATTCGCTCATAATTTAAATATTCGTTTGAATATTCATTCATTTTTCAAAAAGTAATAAAAGCCATTATATTGCTTTGAACACAGGCAGAGACAGCACAGCAGCAAGAGCTGCAAGACCTTACAATATGTAACATGTTAAAATAGAAACATACAGTAATAACAAGAGGTTTACTTGTGCCTTTTTGTAGCTGAACAAGCAAACGAAAACTGAAATTTAAGAATGACGTGCTTGACTTTTTTCTGGCTCGCTCTAAAGCAGCACAACATGTTTTTGTCCAAGATGGCTGTCCATAGAGATCACTATGCGTGCGTGTGTGCATAATCTGGTTTGTTTACTTTTTGCTATCTAAAACTTTTAAATAGAGGCTCAGAGTTGCTATGTAGATTCCATGTTTTTTATATATATATCGATCTCACATATTACACAGAGCTCTTTTTCATTTGCCATTTTTTGAAACTGTCAAGCAAATTCTGTTGAGACGGTAAATAAGTGCAAGGTGTTTTTGTCATTTGTAGTGAATACGAACATCTGATTTTTGTATCCGAATACATGTCGAAAAATATTCGTTCGAATATTCGGATATTTGTCCCAGCACTAAAGTAAACCATGTTCTCTGCTTTATAAAGCGTTGACTGCCTCTCACATGTTTTTCTTCTTTTTTTTTAATGAGTGCTTGTAAAGTTTTCTAATGAGGTAATCAAAAAGTCCAGTTAAAGAATGACATTTTCCTCTTCAAGCTGTGTGGCTTTGGGAAGGGAGGATGTTGCACCAGCATTAAATCCTTATAAATATTAATAATGCCAGCGGAGGGTCAGGGAATGTGACCCTGAGCTGAAATTCAAACAAACCTTCTCCAAGAAGCTTACAATACATCAGAGTTCAAAGTGATCCGACCTTACATTCCAGCGCATGTGTTACCCGCTTGGGCTCCACTCCTCTTTACTATTATTTTATTATTATTATTAATTTCTTAGCAGACGCCCTTATCCAGGGCAACTTACAATTGTTACAAGATATCACATTATTTTTACATACAATTACCCTTTTATACAGTTGGGTTTTTACTGGAGCAATCTAGGTAAAGTACCTTGCTCAAGGGTACAGCAGCAGTGTCCCCTACCAGGGATTGAACCCACAACCCTCCGGTCAAGAGTCCAGAGCCCTAACCACTACTCCACACTGCTGCCCTTTACTGTAGAAGATGGCTTTCCCAGACCTTCTTTATGTCCACCTGCTTTATTGCAGTACATTGTAACCACACCACACAATAAATTGCCTTTTTTCTTACTCACATACACAGTATCTATTTAAGATTCATTGCATTGCTTCATCGTAATTCTTTAAAACCTTTTTTTTTCACTCACTTAAAACATAAAAACAAGAATTAATAGTAGGGAATAAAAGTTAAAATAAATCAAAGTAGTCATAGTCATAGTGTTTCATATTATTATATTTTTAGGAATTATATACGATGAAATCCAAACCCTTTAAATCGGATTGCCTGTAATATGCATGGGATAATATTATTATGATCTTATTGTTAGTATGTCTTTATTGACATATAACAGTAAAAATACATCAGGAACTACCATTGACAATAGACCAGTATATATATACCAGTATGCTCTTCCAGAAAAGAAATACAACCAATTAAGTTTGTAATTAAGTAATCACATATCATTTGTATATTTTGAAGCTATAAAACTCCAGTTGACTAACAATTCCAGTGTCTGCACTTACATGTTTATTTTTTGTTTTTTTAAAGACATCGTGAATGGAGGTTTTAGAGAGGACAATGGCCTTTAGTTTCTTTTATCCAGAGACACCCATGAATTTGAGTCTTGGTAAAAGTCCTCTGCATTTGAAGTTTAAGGGCAAAGATCCTGAGAAAACAGGGCATGCATGAAATCACCTATATTCCTACATCTTATGCTCACAGGCCACTCCTGCACACCCCAAGGAACATGAAAGAGGTCTCAGGTTGGTTTATAGGCCAATCTGACATGTATTTACTGCTCTGGCAGAAGCTAAAGTCATCAGCTTTAACTGTTCAAACTCCCACTGCACATTAGGTGCAATGCATTAGATACCAGAGGGTATTAATTAGAAAGCAATACTGTACAAGTAAAAGGGAAATGTTACTGGTGCCAAATGGTGCCCAGATACTGTTGTACTTACATACATTAAAAATTAAAAACACTTACATTATAATCAATTTTAGCTCTAATGCTGGTAACGACACACACACCAGTATTTTGCATTTTAGTTTAAATATAAAATACTGCCGAATTTATTGTAACACACACTGGTTTCATATTTGATATAAAGAGCAAGTTCTGATTGCCAGTTATTTCGAAGACATTATTTTCTTCTTCTCAGGAGTATGGAAGTGCAGAGCTAGAGAATGCCCTGCTTGTGAAGAGCTGTGCTAAGTATTGCTATATCATTCCCCTTGTGCTAAACAGTGGACATTGGGAAGTAGCTAAAATAATAATTTACATGTGTCAGTTCAGCCGGAGAATAGTTAATAAAGAAACAAAAACACCCAGGATGTTATTTATTTCTATAAACAACCTTTCAGTTAAATCTAACTTTTAGGGATGTTTCTGTTTCCTTTGACCCTGTCTTGTCCCTTTCCCCTGGCTTGGTAGTTTATGGAAACAGTGTAGAAGATTTAAGCCAGATTGTGCATGGGGAAGCTGGTGTACAGTGATCTCTGCACAAGTTTAAATTGTTTAAATTCTGGTTATTTGTTTATTTAGCAGACATTTTTATCCACAGCGACTTACAGAGACTGGTGGTGAAAGGATGAAAGAAAGAAAGAAAGAAAGAAAGAAAGAAAGAAAGAAAGAAAGAAAGAAACTGCCTGAAGTTGTGTGCAAGACATTCTTTCAGTCTGTTCAATGGGTTAACAAAGAAGCATGGTCTTTTTATTTGGGGGGGGGGGAGGACCATGTCAGGTACAAATCTCAGAGCAGTTGCTAAGTATGAAGCAGCTGCTGTAGTCCGCATTGTCCCAGCATGGGGATCATCAGGGTTTGTTTAAAATGACCTGAAAATATTTCTCAAAATTGGGCTGTAACTTTATTAAATGGCTTAAAACGTCCCCTTTTTTGTATTTTATTGCAAATTAAACCATGTTTTATATTATTATGTATTTGTGCATTAGTTTATAAACTGGTTAATATATATTTGCAAACTATAAATTGGTTACTATACCTTAACTAACAATTATTACAAAATGAGCAACATTTGGTTAGTGAACTGGTATTGTATTAAGGGTTAACGGGTTACTGTATTTGTTTTCCATTATGATATTTACTATTGGCATTGACATAAATCATCATCTTACGACTACATAACCTTACATAGCAATGCAGGTTTGAAAGATGCTCTGGGTGTGGAGGCGGTGGTACACTGGAAATTATTTGTGTTTAAAAACATAACTGACAAAAGTCAACACCTGTGCACACCAACCCTTCTTTCTTATACAGATAAAAGACAAAACGACTTGCTGAGGTTACACTTTTACAATACCCAAGTTAGAAAAAGGTTTACTTTCAGATATTGTTTAAATGTCTCTTTTTGTTGCATCAACCTTTTCTTTCTTCTGTGCAGTCCTCAGTGGGCCTCTCTCATTGTGCCATCTCATGTGGTGGTTTTAATGACATGGACTGCTTTGCACTGAGGGATTAGTTATGACCACCAACTCCTTTTACTTGTGA
Organism: Acipenser ruthenus; assembly: GCF_902713425.1. NCBI lineage: Eukaryota > Metazoa > Chordata > Actinopteri > Acipenseriformes > Acipenseridae > Acipenser > Acipenser ruthenus. The sequence continues at coordinate 24,264,784 of NC_081215.1, forward strand.
TCCAATCCAGAGCATGCCTCAAAAGCGAATGAAAATACAGCAAAAGTGTCCCGTCCCATCCTTGTTTACCTTCAGCACAAGATTACATTCCAGATGGGCATGTCTGACCCCTAACTACCTTTCCTTGGATCACTAGAGTTCAGAGGTCATATTCACAATGCAAGTCAGGGCAGGACAGGCCAGTTCTGCATCTTACAGGTAAGGTGTCGGATTCAGACAATGACAGGCATACTCATTTTGGTACAGGGATTTGTATTTTGGTATTTACAACTACAGTTATTTTATAAGGATTTAATAATTGTTTATTTGTACAAAATGATAACGGTGAATGGACTTTTTAATCATGCTTAATGGTGTTCATTTATCTTTAGATCTGGCTTTGGCTTTAAAATCTAAAAGTTTTCCTCACGTCAAGCATAACCAAAATTCCAAACCTAATTTATTATTGATCAGTATTTATAATCTCTAAAACTGATCTTATATTTGAGTCAAATCTCTAGGAACCTGAAAATAAGCTTCTGCGTAAATCTGACACACTTGAATCAATAAATATTTGTTCACTAATACCAAACTTCAATACCTCCTGCAAAATTGAAACAGTGAATGTGTAATCTTGTTTAGGTGTGAAGGCTTTGTGGCTAAGCGTGCCTAGGAATGTTGAGAACAAAATAATTATAGCCTATCAATGTATTCTTGTGACAGAGATCAAATGATTCTTAGTGTTAGATCTCCCTCCCAACCTGAGAGGGCGCTGTGTAAAGGGAACAGAGTACCCTGGACTGAATGGACAATTCATTCCCCGGGTTAGGTGGAATCCGGCCATCTAGAAAGGGGACAGAGCTACGGTACACTAAATCATTGACCCGGATGGGAAACGATGTGGCATCCGCAGATTGGAGGAGCGGGTGCACTAGTTAACCAAGGGGTCATGGTTGACGGTATATAACGGGGACGTAGTGATGTGATCTGTTCCTTGGTGAATGGTTAAATTAAATGACCAGAAGGAGAGCCTGTGTTGTTAAAAGTGAGTGTTTTATTTATTTAGTTTGATGTTAATAATACTGTTTGTAATTATTTGGACGGCTAATACGATTTGTTTGCACTAAAGAACTGTATTCACCATGAGCACTAGATCACTCACAGTGGACTGGTGTTTGTGTTTATGCATGTGTTACAGGTGGGTGAACTGCAACGGAACTGTTATTATTTCGGGGCCAACCCGCGGATTACAAATAAGCAATACGCGCTGCTGTATTGCTTCATTACCATTGTTATTATTTACTGTTGTTTTGCCATCAGGCCATTGGAGTTAAAAAACATTAAACAACATTGCACCTGGATTATCGTTGTCTGTCTGTTTATTAATCACTGCTGCATTACCTTCACCTGCACACTGTTAACCACTTTACCACAATTCCATTATTTTTTTTTAAATCATATGTATTTAAAGCTGCTATTCCCCATAAATCATAATTAATTTTCACCGAAATATAATTCACATTGTTTTAAACCTATGAATTTTCATTCATTGCTCATTTTACTATAGAAATAGGGGTCATTGGTACAAATGTGGGATTTCCCTGCTAGTAAGAGCAGTTGACAGCCGTATCCAAGTGATTGTAAATACAGACTTTACTGTACATTTGTAACCTTTTACACCTAAAAAGTCAAAGCTGAAAGAATGCCTATCATATTTTCAAAGGCATGGTGTGGACGTGACATTGGTATTTGTTATCAGTGAAGTTTTTACAGCTGCTCATATCAGGAAGAAACAACAATGTTCCTGGATGAGTCGATTCTGCCTTAAAAGACAAAAAAAAAAAAAAAACTTGGTTCCAAGCCACCAGTCCAGCTGAGAATAAGTTTCAACTACCCTCGAATGTTCCCAGAATAAAGTTGTCAGCAGTTCCTAAAAACTTCATGAATTTATTTTTCTCATCAATTAATGTAATGTCTTTCTGTTATAAATAGTTGGCTGCGTGGTTTAGCAAGGAGCCAGGAAATTCTGACTTCAAATCCCAGCCTAGTTTTATACAGCGCTTACTGTGTGACCCTCAGCCCGAGTTATTTCACACTTTCCTTTCTAAAAAGAGTCGTGACATCATAGTATAGTAGAAAGGGCACAATAATACAATAGCCAACACAAAGAACCTATATTATAAACATGACAAATTGGCCCAATTTGGCTTTTCGTTGATGGACGCGTGTTTTCACCATGTTTTTTTGAAACTTGCTATTCATGTAGAAAGATAACCTCATTTTACATTGTTGAGATTCAAGATAAACAGCAGTACCAGTAGTAAAAAGTTCACAGACACACACTGAACTATGAACTGATATTACAGTGGGTAATATGCCTCAGAACTCGAACAGAATCTGGCATAGCTGTCGAGTTTTCCTTACCATAGCCATAACCATGATCCTTAACCTATGTTACATGATAATTGGCTGCATGCCACACCCTTCAACAAATGGGCATTTCAGAATGACAAGAAACTATTTTTTTTATTATTATTGTAGCATTTGTAAGACACATACTGCAATACATGGATGGAAAAGCTAGTGTGAATCTGCAACTAAATGGATCCCTTAATAGAGGTTTTGTTGCATTTTAGTATTTTCAAATCTGTGGGTTTCGGCACTGTAAACATGAGGGATGAGGGACGTGATAAAAACTTATTTTCTGATGGGCAAACATATAAAAACACTGGATATCATATTTCTGACAAGATTAACCTGTGGACTCCATAGACATCACTGACTGTTCCAGAGTAGTCAGTCAGCTCTCAAAGTATAAGGCAACCTGGGCAGTTTAGGTTGAAACAATCATCTTTTAATGGTCTGCTTGCTAATGCTCTGTGCCAACACCATGTTGTTTTTACTGTATTTCATTAACTAACTCATTAAATAGCTATTACTAGGTTGAGTTATACTTACCAAATTGTCATCTAGTGATATCTAAAATTATAAAATAAAATACTGCAATTATATACTTAAACGAATTCCAGATTTCTTCAGTTTGCGTAGTCATTGTAAAACTGAGCCCAATTCCAAACATCAAAAGCATTGTTCAGTTTCTCTACAGTTTTGTAAAATCTATATTATATGTCTTGATAATAAATTAATACCCTTCTCATAATTATAAAATTCAAAAACATTTGTAAAACAAACTACAACTACAAATTACCATTTAGCTTTTTAAACTTAATAAATTAAGCTAGCTGTAATGTATATTTTACAATCCATAAATAAAATAAATAAATACATAAATAACTAACTAACTAAATAAATAAATAAATAAATAAATATAATGGCCATCATGAAAAATAATGTCGATTCTCAACCATACTTCATTACCCACTGATATGAATCCCCAGATAAACAATAAACTGGACCCTTAATCTATTATTGTCCAAAGGTTTAGGTCATAATGTAATATAATTAACCCGTACCAGCTATTTAAGACCACTGCTGTTAATCTGTAAAGGTTTTTTTGTGTAATGGATGCTATCCTTTGAATCCATGCCAGCACCCTGCCATGTGGCCTGGCATCATTTCAGCCAACCTGCCAAAACTCAATTAGTCTCATTGACAACAAGCTTGGTTCCGCACTCTGCTCCTTGTTATCCTAATTAATTCATTCGAATTAACATTTATGAGATAAAACATGGGGAGAAGAACACCAACATTGCTTGTGATTACTGTCACATTGAATAGACTTGCAGACCCGCACTTCTTTAAGAATGCAATACTGTTCTTTAGAAAATGCTTACAAGATGAAATCATTCTATTCTTAAACGTTATTGTGAGCTATGTCCGAAACCTCTGTTTATGTGAATTGAAAAAGCAGCCAGACATTGAAATATGTGTCAGTGATTGATCCAATTCATGTTTTGTTTGTAAATATAAAGCTCAGAGATAAAACAATTATATGATAGTTCTTCTTTATATTTTTATAACATTTTTAATGGGTTCAAAATGATATTTTGACTCTGGCATTTCCCCACTGTTACCCATCACTATTAAATACACATTAAATACACATTAAATAACATTAGATACAGTTTGTTTGCATGCATTTATTTAAATGGTTTGCTAATAAAGCTAAATACATTGTGCATTGAAACAGATTCTGCTTTACAAATTACTAAAAACCTGAAATAAATTAAAGTCACAATCACATCGAACTGAGCACATAGATACACACACATTGAAACCATCATCATTTCCAAAAACATATTTAGAAAATCTCCCCCAGGGGCTCCCGAGTGGTGCATCCAGTCAAGGCACTGGAGTGTAGGATGCACCCTATAGCCTGGACGTTGCCGGTTCGAGTCCAGGCTATTCCATTGCCGACCGTGGACGCGAGTTCCCAGGGGGCAGTGCACAATTGGCCGAGCACTGCCCGGGGGGGGGGGGGGTAGGGAGGGGGTTTAGGTCGGCCAGGGTGTCCTCAGCTCAGCACGCACCAGCGACCCCTGTAGTCTGGCTGGGTGCCCGCGGGCTTGCGAGCTGCGTTGTCCTCCAATGCTGTAGCTCCAAGGTGGCTGCATGGTGAGTCTGCATGGTGAAAAGAAGCTGCACACGCTTCAGAGGACAGCGTGTGTTCGTCTTCGGTGCTCCCCAGTCAGCGCAGGTGGTAGCAGTGAGCCGAGCTTAAATAATAATTGGATATTCTAAATTGGGAGATGTTGCCAACTCAACAGTAAAGATGTTTTACAAGCCTGGTGGTACAAAAGCATTATATTTATCCACTCCAAAATGCAATTCCCTTTCCTCGCCAAGAGTATTGATTTGAAATATCCCCCTTGTATAAATGCCATCCCTGCGCATGGACATTTCCTCTGCAGCTGTGATAATCAGGATAATTGGGTGTCTGCAGTCTCAGTATTGATCTACATTGATTAATATTTGTCTGGGACATTTTTCCATGTTCTAAAAAGTATTGAGAGATAGGGCAAGCAACATATAAAAGACAAATGATTGTCCTTTTTGATAAGTCTGCTTTAAAAGGAGGAGCTTAATTTAAAGTGGATTCTAGGTCATTCATTTATCTTTAATTGCAAAACAAAAAACATATGGACGCATATATTTTATTACATTATGTTTAATGTATTTAATATGGACACCTATCCCAAGCAATTTATAAGAAGAATATTATAAAATGGTGCTCTTCAATTAAAGTGGCTACCAATTTCATGTAAGATCCATAATGTAGAAATATTTTGTGCCTAAAGAACATATGTCTTCTTTTTTCACGTGTCTATATCTATTATGGCCACAGCTGTGATGGGCAAAAACTAAGTGCTCTATCAGTCAGGTGTGTTGAATATATAGGGTTAGGGTTATATTGTGCAAAAAATGTACACATGAAGTGCTTTGCAACTATGCATGATAACATTGTAATCAGGGGTGAAATTCTCAACAGAAAAGTGCAGGTACTCATATGCACATCCAGGTGTAAACATTTAAAAAATGTAGACAATTTGAGTGCCAATGAATAATGTATACATATCGGTACATGATACATTTATAAATACAAAATAAGCCTGAAATAACCAATTCACCATAAACAGAGAAGCTGAAAATACTGAAAGCTTTGTACCCTCTGCTGTATCACTCAGCATGTGCTGTAATATAACACTTAAGTTAAACCTTAAATGACAAGCATTATGAAATATTATACTATGCAGCAACTGCTGTAGAGAGTGAGTTTTGTTTCAAGATATCCTAAAAAAGGGATGATGTTGGTATAAAAAAAAACAGCTGTGCTATGAAAAAATGATACAAAAAGGTCAAACAATGCACAATAGGGGCCGTTAGCCATCCGCTCTTTACACACTGCAGACTCACCGTGCAGCCACCCAGAGCTACAGTGTCGAAGGACAACGCAGCCCTGGGCAGCTTATAGGCAAGCCCGCAGGAGCCTGGCCAGACCACAGGGGTCACTGGTGCGCAGTGAGCTGAGGACACCCTGACCTACCTAGACCTCCCTCCCCCTGGGCAGCGCTCATCCTCATTGTGCGCTGCCCCCTGGGAGCTCCCGTCCTCGGTCGGCAAATGAATAACCCAGACTCGAACCGGCAACGTCTAGGCTATAGAGCGCATCCTGTACTCCACGCGGAGCGCCTTTACTGGATGCGCCACTCGGGAGCCCTTCTGTGATTGTAATTATGTATAAGTACACATGTATTTACAAAGTAGCTACTATGTAAATACATGGTAATTCGAGACACTCAAGTTACATATTATATTTTATTAACCACCTTGGTTTGAAGAGGTGTCTTATCTTGTGTGAAACCACCCTACCTCCTCAAAGAAAAACAAATACACACCGCCCCCCCAGGCAAATCCCCAGCTGAAAGGAAAGAGTGTATGAAGGCCGCTTGCCACTACACTGGGTGACCTTTCTATAGACAGTTCACCTCGGCAGGAACAGGATGAAAGCACTAACGCCACATTTTTCTTCTTATTTGTAATGCTCTGTCTGCTGAAACATGATTCTCAGAAGGAGGAAGTATGTGAAACAGCTACAGTAAAGCTCCCAATCGCGGGGTGGGGGGGAACTAACTGTAATTTACCATAGCACTGCTTTATCATCTCCATCCATGGTAAATTACCTAACAGACCTCTTAGAACCAATAAAAGACTAATATATGTAGTGAGTTGATGGACTGGGAGTCTCAGGTCTGAATTGAGGGATGCAGGTTTTCGAACACTTAGTGAATAGAAATATACAATACTGCAAAAAAAAAAAAAAAAGTATACATGGTTTCATTGCTGTTAACAATTTTAACTGTATAGATATTAATATATATATTAAGAAAGTAAGTTTACCACATCAACGCACCATATCATTGAAAGAACACAAATGAATACATTCATATAATATCCATGCTGATACGAGTATAAATAGAAATATATATTGTATGTGTAACCACCATCGTGTTTGAGATATATACAGTGCAGAGAATGAGAGTCAAAGCCCTCAGCAGTTACTTTTGTTATGTAAACACCCTGCTGTAGATGATCATGAAGATTAGAGGATTTGTTTGTGTGATAGTGATGCTGTCATCACGCTGGAGGCAAACAGGGCAGGGCAGAAAGTATTCTTAACTGCTGTGGATCAAGGCTTGGGAATTGTCAGTCTGAACTTTTGTTTCAGGGCAGTTGAGCACCCCCAGGCTTGAGCAAGTTCTGTTCCACTGAACAGAGGCATCACTGAAAATGCCAGTTTTTCTGAGTGCTGGTAGAGAAAAATCATGACATGAAGCAACCAGTGTGTACAGTGGATTAATTACATAACTAACTACTGCAGTTGCTAACATTAGCGAGATCTGTATAAAATGAATTGAGTTCAAACTCATGTGCTGAAGTTTTTCCCCGCTGTTGTAAACATGCCTACGGTGTCTCTTCTTGCAAATTGTAAGAATTACTTTACAAATACAATGCCTTTCATTCTCATTGTCACACAAAATACACGCCTGTGTGTACTGCAACACACATGCAATCTGGCCATCATAATAAATATAAAATATTAAACTAAACCCACATAAATATCTGTGGTGGCAAACTGATGAAACAAATACAAATTCTTTCCCACTCCAGCAGAGAAAGCATGGTGCCAGTAATTCCTTTGAATTCACTTGGAGACTGGAGTGCAGTGGTATTAATTGTGGTTAACCTATTTCAATAGGTTCACACCAGTAAGTTCTGTTCATAGACAGCACTTGGTTTTATGGAGTGGCAGGAACAGTTCAGGATCCAAATCCATCCATAAATTTCAGACAGGGTGTATTGTTGTTAATACGCTCTGAGCTTACCAGTAGTTTTATTTTATTTATTTTAACTATTTAAACAGGTGGGTCAGATTTCACATTCACTTATATTGAAAAACACAGAAAGCTGGTGACTTTTAATGTGACCTTAAAGACAGGTTTTGCTTTGCTGGTCATAATTATTTATGTTCAGATATTGCATACAAGTCACAAATAACACCACATTTGTAAAATTGCATATCCATCTATGTTCTTTTCAGGACATGGTTAACCAATTTAAATGTTTTAGCCTGCAGTTTTATACCTCTGTTTATCTCTGTTGCAGGTGATAACATGATACGTAACTAATGGTGATCGATATACAGTGTGACCACCTTTCTATGCTGAGCACTGGAATACGTACTTTACATTGAAATTACCCTATTTTACCAACCCCTTTATAATTGTTTATTTCAATTTTTTTGTTTATTTCAATGTTTTCTTAATTTTGAATCACATATAACGGTGTGATGAAGTACTCCTTTCTGAGAAGAATGCATGGTAGACTATAATTAGGAATGTGTCCTGCACTGTTACTGTTAAACAAATATTTTAGATGTAAATGGTTCAACAGTAAAGCCCTTGCCGTGGTTATTAAAACAGGTCTGACCGTGCCCATATAGTACACGATTTGAATAGCAAATAAGTATTTAAAAGCAATGAGAAATCTGGTCTTTGACATGAAAGTAAAGCTTCCCATCCCCAGAGAGAGGTGTGATTGGCTGGGTATATATATATATATATAGACCTGTCTATATATATATATATATATATATATATATATATATATATATATATATATATAGAGAGAGAGAGAGAGAGAGAGAGAGAGAGAGAGAGAGAGAGAGAGAGAGATATTTAAGCGATATCTGTTACAGAGACAAATAGCAGGGGCCCCATGTCGGAAATAAAGAGCAAGAAAATAGTTATTTATGGGCCCCTGACAGGCCCAGGCCCGGTTATACTGGAACCGTTGGAACCCCTCTTTGCACAGCCCTGGTTTTGAGGATGAGAAGCATAACCCACCAGTGTATTCCCATTTGTCCAATCCAGTATTTCTGCCAGTCCAGTTACAGTTCATAAGCTCCCCCTATTTCAAGGCTTACTCCTTTCTTCAGCTGATTCCTGCAACAAGCAAAATCAGCAATGGACAGGATCTGGCCTGGGTCAGGATTGGCTCTTCCTTTCCATCGCATATCACACCAGAGCTCAAAACGGGGTGCTAACATGTGATCTGGTACTATTTTTTACTCAAGGACAATGTGTAACAAATTAAGTGTTAACAGTAAGAATTGTTATTATTCCAAATTAGCAAGTATTACATAATGATTAATGACTAGTTGCAAGCATGACACATATACCAAACCTACCGTATTCCTTCAAATTTAACACACCCTTGAACTTAAAACACAGCCCAAATTTCCCACCCTCAATCTGAGGAAAAAATTAAACATCAAATAAAGATGCATTTACAAAGGTACAACTTCAATTACGCATATAAGAACACGACGTATGGAGGCAGTTTGCGGCCGTCTGCTGTCACACAGAGCATTACAGTTATGCATTGCTTCTCATTTCCAGTCATGATTACTCACACCTGTTTTTCTCCATTTTTGTGAACTGTGGTATTGCTTGGCATGTCGAAAAATATGGGGGTCTAATAACGAACCACTAAAATTGTAAAAGCTTCTCTTTGAATTCCTCAGGAAGCTGGGACGTCTTTGTTCGTCTTTTCTCGTCTTTTCTCGTCTTTTCACGTTGCTGTTTGTGTACTCAGGTATTCACATCGTTTGTTAGTGATTTTAATGCACACATCACCATACTCGAATTTAAGACGCAGGACATTTTTAGAAGGAAAAATTGGTTTAAAAAGAGAGACTTAAATTTGAAGGAATACTGTATATCAGTTCTACAGGCTTTGTGAAAATTGTGCTGGATTATACTGCTGGGTTACAGAGGTATTGCAAAATCTAATACTGTACCTAAGAAAAATATAAATGACAAACTATTTGAACACTTTAAAGCAAACTCTATTACAGTGCACACATTAAAAAGAGTGTCTAGGTATAACCTGCAGTTCATGTTTTGTATCAATTTTACTTCCTCCATTATGTAAGCAAGGATTTTACAGTAGTTGTACCATACCTGCGGGACATGTGCATATTTACACAACATGCTCCATTTTAAATTTAGAAAAGAAAAATCACATGACTTGGCGACGTACTGCACAGTCAGATTTACATTGGTTTTAGGCAGACAAGACTTACAAGTCATGCCAGGTTCCAGAATGGACAGGTTCACACCATTATTTATATAAGGCTTTGGTCTGGACTCAAAAATGATGACAAATTATACAGAGTTCTGGATTGGACAGGTTTTACTGTAACAGTAATCACAGTCTGTTTCTGTGTACTGTAAACTGCACAAACTAACCCAAAATCAAACTGCGATGACCTGAAACAATGATCCCATTATTCCATGCTAACTATACACAGTGAGGGTCGTGCTGCTAAAATCAAGTCGGTCTGCTCAGAAGCATCTGTTGTGAAGTTGATTGTAATAACAAAAGACATCTTCCACAGCAAAGTCGCTCCTTTTTAATTGTTTCTGTTTCTACTAATGTTTCAATAGTAACAGCTAGACAGCAGAGAATTCCTGTGGCTGGCTGACTTCCTCCCCTGGTGCCTATAACTCATCCATGATTGGTCGTGCCGACTTTCATCTGCACTGAGCCCTTAATCAGCGTTGCTCGTTTCGGGGTGATGTGTTCTGGTTCCAGCTATGGGCCAACTCAGGGGCCAGCAAGGATCTGCTCTGCCCCGATCCTGGCAGCTGCAAGCCACTGACATCACACTGAGGCAGGAGAAGCCTGGGAAAAGATGGAGCAGCAGCTGCAGGGCTTGTACAATGCAATTTATTTTACAGAGAGCAGCTATTTTGAATGTAATTTCTCCTTTTTCCATATAATTTAGAAAGTAGTTTTTTTTTAACAAAGCTGTGTGAATATAATGTACCATATAACTAAAAATATGTTATGCAAAACCAAAAGACATGCAGAATTATTAAAATCATTTTTCCACTTTATTTTATTCTGGCTCTGGCTCAGACAACAACATAATCTATAGATCATAACTCCTCTGGTTTGGAAAGAGTCGTGCAAAACACTGTGGAATGAGTTCCGGTAGTGTCAGCCCAGTCCCTGGTGTAAATGTGCACATATTAGAAAAATGCCACAGCTGTAAGATGTTCAAGTGTGTGAACGATGGAGGAGTCTAGTCGCTGGCTAGAGTTCCGGTGTATTTGCAAAAGCATAGACAGGATTCTTCCTCTGTTGGAGCCTGCCTGATCCCTGACGGAATAATCTAAATGGCCCACTTTGAAGATACATGATAAAGGGAAATATAACCAAGTCTTTACAGTCCATTTACCTAATACTTTACTTTAGCATACAACATAACAAGTCACGTATCATTTGTACTGTTTATTCACCTGGGCTCCAGTGAAGCAAATGCACCCTGCCTTCACTCTATAAATGAATTACCTTTACAGCAAGTAAGCCTCCCACTCATAGTATAGGACTCTAATTGGGGTAAGCAGGGTCGTAATACCTGCAGCACAGGAAGTGAATATTTATGTGGTGGCAAAATGAAAAAAAGTAAATGAGAGGTAAGCAAATGGTTATCCCTTTAATTGTGTAGTTGTCTAGAAAGAACGATGATACCACTTTACATGACGCACCTCTTACTACTGTGTATTTACATAGTTACTTAGTAAATGCATCGGTACTTACAGAATTGTTATTATGCATAGTTACAATGTACTTAATGTGTAAATCTTTTTGCATGACACAACCCTAACCCTTTTCAGATACAACTGTACTTACAACTGTACTTACATATATTGAGCAATATTGTAATCATGTGTAATCATGTGTAAGTACACGTGTATTTACTAAGTAACTACTATGTAAATACACAGTAATTAGAGACATGTCGTGTAAAGTGTTACCAGAACAACATATGCAGTGCATACCCATGTACTAAAAATACTACAGAACACACAATACCACCAAAAAACACACTTTAGGAGTTTTCAATAGTATACTGCCCTGCATACAACTGTATAGTTGGCACAAGCACTACCCTTACCTGGGGAACCAAAACTAAAACTAGCACTTGTTTGCCATTTTGTTTTGGCGCCAATCCACAGCTAATAGGATAAAGGCTCATAACAGGAAACAGGTCTAATACAACACTGCCACTGTGAGCATCTGTTGTCAACAGGTTTTGCAAAACTAATCTGCAAAGGTTACAGACTGTGTTAATTGCAATATAAAATGGCATCATATTGTAGACTGCTGCTAATTCCACGCCATTGATTTCCATTGATTTTTGGCAGTGCTAAAATGACACTACTCATTGTGGATTTCCTCCCATGTGATCTGAATAATGAAAACCTCCAGAATCTGGCTACATTCATGGAAGAAACGGCATTATCTAGCAAAGGCTTCTTGTGCAGAAGCAATTTCACCACAAAAATGTTAAACTATGGGTGTAACCATATATTATTTAAATATCTGAGCAGTCAATGCATCGCATTAAAAAAAGAAAAGTTTCTGTGTATTGTGAAGGAGAGTTCAAATTACAGTGTTGGGTGCTATGGGAGTTTTACAGTGTCCTGTTTATGCTTCATATCAGCCTATATTAAAACAGTTTAAGCTATTCTCAAACAAATGTCTAGTAACCCTAGCGTAATAGGTAGTTTTTATGTTAGTATGTTTTTATTCTCTATTAATTAAATTATATTCATTGAAAAAGGCAAGAGAGAACCAGAGCGTTATTATTTTTTACTGTTTTGGTTTAATATAATATAGCAGGCTAATGTTCCTATTGAAGTAGGCTACAATATATTTTTTTCATTAAAAAGCTGTCGTTGTTCTTTGTTGAAATTAATGTTCAGATTTCATATTTTGTTGTGTACTACTCATTTAATCAAACCAAGTAGTATAAGAAGTTGCTTGTATCGTGCATGATGTTTTTCAAATCAAGTGAGCTTATTTGTGTATTTAAAAAAATGACAATAAAGTTGCAGCCAGTGTCATCTTATTTAAAGGCACTCAAGCTGAAATTGTAAAGTAATTTAAAGTAGACTACAAACATGGCAGCGGACTGTCTCTCTTTAGCGCGCACGCAAGAACGTGCAGACTTGATAGAAATGTGTTGAGAATTTAAAAAGAAAGCATTTTATGAGATATTTAACTAGAGGTACCGGGAATATGACTGCATGCTCAGAGGTTCCGGGGCTGTGCCCCCGCAAGACCCGGAACAAATTAAGCACTGATAATAGGTAACGTTACTGTTACTTGTGGTGTATGCAATCTGTTAATTTTACCCTACTGTAAACAGTGATTGCCCGTTCTCATCTAGCAAGACTGCATAATTGAAAAGCTTATGTTATGTTTACACTATGATGTTCTGTATTATTAGCCTCCTATTTCTATGTTTTTCTGGATGTATTGCTGCTCTTTTTATAATATCTTAGGGCCACAGTAAAACAAGTTTGATTGTATAGTATTTTTTTTATTTTATTTATTTTTATTCTATCTGTCTCGCTATATTGCGGGTTTATTTAGGCCCCCCCCCTCCCCCTCCCCCTCCCTCTCCCTCCCCACGCAATATATGCGAGTGTGTGGTGTATTTTCTGGACCTCTGCAACTTGGCAGGTAACCTGAGCCCCCCCTCCCCCTTAGGAAAATTCTGGTTGCGCCCCTACGTAATTGTTATCTCTTCAGTAAAATAACTTTAATTTATTAATATCAGTTAATTTCACAAAGTACCATGATGATAAAATACTGCTCAAACTGCTTTAGGTATAGATTATAATTTAGATTTAATTACTATTCTGTTAAAGAACCTCTCCAACATGAACTGAAAAGAAAGTAGTTGTCAGCAAAGATTGAAAGATTTATGGATAGAAAACCAGTTTAGCAACAAATGTAATTCCCACAAATTAAAATTGCCTAACGCTCAATTTGACTCATTTGCTTTTGCCTGAGAAAGAAAAATAAAGAAAAATATAAATGGTAAATTTCCCATACAGAAATATGCGGTCAGGCAGTGGGGTTATTCCTTTTACACATGGCAACCCTTCAGTGCAGTCCAAAGGGACGCCACTCCTCCAAACTGAGCTCTCCTTTTCAATTACTCAAATAGTACTGGCCATTTTTTGATGCAGTGTCGACTTTAATGCAGATTCTGTCAACATTTGTCTTGAATTGGTGCATTGGTTAATACTCAGGTGGCTTGTGTGGGAAGCTTTCATCCTGTCAGTAACTCATAAACTTTGGCATAACAAAATGTAAAGTGTTCTTCCACAGTCATAGCCATTAGTCACTTGTTAGAGGACATTTCATTCCCTTGCAACACTTCTGTGCAGGTTGGCCTGTCTTTTGTTGAATGTTTCTTTGAGCATTAGTTTGGTGCTATGTGACCTTTGACCCTTTTGCCTTTGTGCTTGTGAGAACTGTTTATTGTCTTGATGCCCCTGAACAGCTATTTTCTTTATTGCATATTTTCCCACTATAGAAGAAACTTGATAAAAGAAAGAGCTGACTGTGTGTTCTTATGGGTTACCTTCAGGGGCTTATGTGTTCTTTAAGCACACTTCTTATAAAGAAACACTTCTTTTGTTCAATGGTATGAGTACAGACATTTTTAAAAGGTTCAAATTACTGATCACAAAATGAATTGAATAGTATTTCTTGGAAAGAGAAATATTCTATATAACAATATATATATTTTTTGTTTTAATCAAATAAATGATTTACAACCTAGCACTGATCACAAACATAAAATGGAATCAGTTCCATTAGTTTTATCAAGAAGAGAAGAGACAACCATTTGAGATGCAACGTTTACGCCATCACATTCCCAAGACAATTCTTGGGTCAGGAAAACACATCTTTCATTACTGTACACGGAGTCTGAATAAAATGTACAGTACACTCACTGTAATGAAGGTCCAATTCTCCAGTCTGATCTGGTGACACTTTACCTAATTAGTATTTAAGCTTTATAAAAATAAGCGATATAACTTAATCGATATGATGCGTATATGAGGTAATAGTTGCAGTTGATGACCTGCATGCTCTCCCTTCAGTCTTTCCACACAATGCTCTTTCTCACTTGGCAGTGCGGGCCTTGCATTCTCCTCACATTCCTGCAGCCTACACGACATAGGCAAACAATAAAGGGCCTTCATTACTTGCCTCGGCCTTGGTTTCTGTGAACAAGCCTCTGTTGACAACAGACTGTGCTCTCACCCTTGAAGAATTTAAAAAATTAAACATTATAACGGGCAGTGATAGCTGTTGAGCAACTCTCTAAAGTCACAGAGCACAAAACAAAATAAATGAAGTGCTCGTACCACATGTAAACTGTTGCTCAAGGAAGACACTTTTTGTATGTTGGTGTCACCCTTTCAGTGGCACAAGTCAAAGCTGTTGATTCCACAGCACATACAGACTTACTTCTCCAGGCCGTCTCAGTAAAGGGCGTGGTTTTAATCCTTTTCCTGAAAGCATGTGCTTCAAAATCAAGTAGAAATGCTTTTGCACACTTCTGATTCTTGATGGCTGGCTATAAAGCCTGCACTCCAATAGACCATAATCAGGGGTATTTTCTATGCAATTGGTTGCTAATTGAGGAGCCTTTATAGTTACAAATATTCTTTGTAAATGTTTACCGAGGGTTATATGAACTGCTTGAACATTACAAGCGACTGAAGATCGTGGTATATGTATAATATAATCGGCTGTATACATGTTTTACAAATGTTGTAGTGATGTCAGTGGTAAGTGGTAAATAATGGATTACAATGAAATACCATAAAGATAACAGCTGCTACATTGTAATTCATTTAAATTAGAGGAGTGTTCATTTTGGGTTTATGAACTTCAATGTTAGACAAGCCCTATCTGTGTACAGTAGACGCAGTTATAGATGGCAGACACTATGGCACTATAGAGTACAGTCTGCTTTGTGTAACAATCGATTACAGCATAGATCATAAGGGACCAACTAACGAAGTTACGTCACAGCCACTGAAAAACTGTAAAATGACAATCAAAGGAAGGTGAAAGATCTTGTCTCACTGTCTTCCTGTTTCAGAGTTTATTCAGATGGCCCAGAAGCAAATTGGGCTTGAGAGATAAAAACAGTCTGTGATTATCAGCAAGGTACCGTGTCCTCTATTAATTTTTTTTTTTTATTAAAACCAATTCCTTTTCATGTGATCACATACCAGTACTCATTTGTAGACTCTTGGGTATCATAATCTATGTAAACCACATCTATTGCATGCTTAATTTCACAGATATCAGAAGCAAGCACCTAGTGTAAAGCATTGTCGAGATATTAAACCATGGCCTTTTGGAGCATTGTACATTCTCAGTATTTCATCATGGGGATTTTAGTTCTCTGTATTATTCAAGTCATAGCTATGCTCTGTAAGCTTAAGTCACCCACCTCTGTCTTTATTAATCATGTTGATGCATATTAGAGTGTGCTTATAGTATACTTATAATAAAAACATTTTGAGGCATGGCATCATCAAACAGAATGGGTCGGCCTAACGATATTAGTTAGCTATGTAACTATAAATCAAACACTAAAACAATTTCATGGGATGTTAACAGGATTTCCCGTGGTATCTTCTTTTGAAATATTTCTCCAAACAGTACAGTATTTCCTTTCATCAGCCTCTCCTAATCAAGTTTTAACCGAGCTTAATTTGCCTGTCAGTTGTTAATTCTGTACTGGAATGAAAGAGCCCCGTAATCACAATCCCTCTTTTGTGCATCCTATAGACGATTTAGACGGCGTGAGTGCACACGTCAAGAAATGTATGCAATGCTGGAAACAATTCAATTGAAAACCATTTGATTGAGGTGGAGTTGCATTGTAGAAGTTATGTTTAATGTCCCAAATCAAAAGTGATGGGTACTAATTACTGTAGGTCCTAAACATGGTCGAAGTAACTCTGGCCTGATTAGCATCTAAATAAAACAATTACAAAAATATTTTATTGATGTTAAAAAAATACATTTGAGGCCCAGCTGAAGCTGTTCTCACAGACACTCCCTACAATACCCCTCCTCAGGCCAGATAAATACCACTTCTTGGTATCGACTAGCCCCAATCATTTATGGTCAAATGTAGCTTTAAAAATCCATATTGGGCCATGCTTTTTTACAATAATATTCCTCATACAGGATGGTTAATTATTTCATCAACTGCAATCAATTAATACACATCACGTCACAAAATAAAGCATCTTACAGAAAGCTTTCCCTCTAGTCACATGAAATGAGGCCTGTTTCTGCTGCCTAGATTTCCACGTTATTGATTTTTTAAATTGCTGTTAAATATAAGGCTCATAGAGGGTAATAAACATTAGCATTTTAGCAATGGTGCAGAACACATAAAACCCATCCATATTTTTAGTTTGGAGTTCTCAACAAACACCACACAGATATGTAGTGCTCTGCATGTTGTGTGCCTACCGTGGATATAAATAAACACACGCTTTTTATTAGATGAGGCATACCTTCATTTCATTGGTTAGCTAAGAATTCAATTATGCTATGTTTCAGCAGCTAAGTTCTTTCTATGATAATTTGTCTGAAACCTAAGTGACTAATAGCATTTGCAGAGAGGAGAATTTATCAGTGAAGCAAATTTATAGTGGTGCTTATCTCATGCTCTTACCTTATGACTTGAAAAAAAAAAAGATTTTGAAAGGGGGAAAAGTGCCCTCAATGAATAATCAACACGGACAGAAGCAGCTTGTATAATAACATGGTGTTTAATGTATGTGCATTACATATAGGAATGTGTGAGAGAAGGAATGAATGTATGGGCAATACAGTATGTGAAAAACTAAATAGTAATGCAAAGAGCAAGGGAGAAGCCCCATGTGAGCATATTACAATATTACTTGGAAGTTCTGGCATGTAACTAAGGAGGACTAATGCTTACTGTCACTCACCCGGTGGAAACCTGACACCTGCTAGAGGGGTGTAGGGAGGTAGGGGGGTACCTTCCCAAGTTCCCACCACCCAGTAGCAGCAACACAGAACAGGCCACTTGTTTTGTCGGTTTTCAGTTCTTGATCATATTCAAAAGCTTTTCAGAATAGCTCTGTTATTTGACAACATGCATCAGGGGATTCCTGGTTGTATTAAACGATGAATAAAAAGCACATGAGTAAGGCATTCTAATTTTAAACTGAATTGAATTACATCTTTTGCCAACTGTTTTTCTAAAATAAACTCTGCGTTGTCTGCACAATTTCCCAGGAAACATTCTGTAAACAACCAAATCCACATCAGCCCTCAGCTTCTTTATGCCAAAGTCCATTTAATATTACACTCAACATTTGCAACAAGCTAGTGAGTGGTTGATGAAATAGCTTACCACAAATACTGTTAGAAATGCCTATACAAACACATGCAAGCTCAGAACACCACCAATTAGCATGTCTATTTAACAGATAGGGAAAACTTTGTCAATTCCCCGAAGTTTTTAGCAACCAGTTTCTGTTCCTTGAAATCAGCAGAAAAATAGAGCAATCTGTGGGAACGCTAGACAGTCTATTTCTGAAAATAACTGTAGAACATTTAACTCCCCCAACACACACACACACACACACACAGAAACACACACACACACAAACACACACACACACACAGAAACACACACGCACACCCCCCCCCCCCCCCCCCCCACACACACACACACAAACACACACACACACACAGAAACATACGCACACACACACACACACACACACGCACATGCACACACACACACAAACAAAGCTGTGTCTTTTTGCCTAAAGGTGATTACAGATGTTTTGTTTTTTTTTTTTTATAATTGTTGATTGTCACCCAGGACTTCAAACCTGCAAAAACGAGTGAATCTTAAATAGCTTCTTTAATAATCATATGTGAAATGCTGGTTCTTTGCCCGAGCCTCCAGAAGTACCAGAAGCTATATGCCTGACCATCCCATATGGTACATATTGAGCAGTCAATACCTAATACCATTTTGAAAGGTGGTATTTACATTGGATGCCCAATGCTGTGATTAGGTAGCTTAACTCAGACAGCTAATTCAAGTTCAGACACTGTGCATTTAACTCAGACAGCTAATTCAAGTTCAGACACTGTGCATTTACGCACTAGGGCACTTCCATTTGGGGGCATTCAAGTTTTAAGGGTTGACAAATGAGATGTGATCCATATGGGATGTAAGCATATATCTGGAATGTATTGTTAGACAATACAATGGATTGATCTATCTTTACTTCTGGTATAAACTGCTGGAGAGAGAGAGAGAGAGAGAGAGAGAGAGAGAGAGAGAGAGAGAGAGAGAGAGAGAGAAAGAGAGAGAGAGAGAGAGAGAGAGAGAGAGAGAGTTGCAATCATATCGCGAGGATAATAATAATAATAATAATAATAATAATAATAATAATAATAATAATAATAATGTATTTATTTATTTATTTATTTATTTATTTATTTATTTATTTATTAGCAGTTACCAAATATTGTTACCAAATATCACAATACAAAGTATTACATTGCAAAAGATCAGATTAAATTAAGAGCAAAATAAAGAATACAGTAAATAATTACATTTAAGAGTGAATTCGACTAAATTCGACTATAACGATTTCAAATAAAGATACAGAAAATAGTTATAATTAATTGGTGTACATGCTACTTAACACTTTGTTTTCAAAATGATGAATATACAGTATGTATGTGTGTGTATATATATATATATCAATATGTAAATTTACAGTGCACAAGGTTCTCTTTTGTGTATTCACTGAGAAAGACCATGTTTGAAACTGATACTATATTTTGTTTTTATGACACACGCTGACCAAAAATATTAGTTTTATTTTCATTTACAAAAAATCATCCACATAAATCTGCTTTTTTTATATAATTTTGAAAATCAGGCCAATATTGTTACATTTGCAGAATCTGTGCAACATTTACAACTTTTTCCCAACTTTTCCCAAAGTTTGCAATACTTTAATAAAATGTCAGCTGTGGCATGCAATCAGCTTGTGCTAGAAATGGAATTCATTAAACAACGTGATCAAAAAAAAGAAACCTGCTGACTAGAACAAGACAATTAATAATGCTTATTGACAAACTGGAAATATTGTAAAGCTCTGGTTGAATCATAACCGTGTGTAGTGAACATCTCTCCACATTGTGTTGCAAAGTTCGAGAAGATTTCTTGATGGAAACACAGAAATACTGTTTTTATATTAATCACCTCCGCATGTCCTATGACCCTAATTACTACTACATGCAATGTAGGTTGAGACCTAAATCAATAGGTTTTAAGTCTAACATCAATAATTATGATCAGTCATCTTTTTTGATCAATCCGCAGACCAAATTGTGGCTGATTGCTTAGCTCTTTAACCTAGTTTCCAAACAATGGACCTAAATCCTAATTTATGGTCCAACGGAGTAACCGGGCTTCCACATTTCATGTCCACTGCATGTGAAAATGCAGATGACAATCGACAGACAAAGGCTTATATTCCCTGTCAAAAGTGCAGTGACAGAACCTGACAAGTGGATGCCCCCCCCCCCACACACAGTTTATTTTACAGTATTAGACATGATGGGATGTTAATGAGCACAGGGTGAGGGCAGGGGTGACATCTAGAGAAGGGGCATCTCGTTAGACAGGGAGCAAGGGCATGAATCAGGGGCCTTTTGGTTTCTTCAGGGATACAGTGTGACGGTCTAATTAATAATGAATATTGATCCATAGTTGATGCTCAATTATTTGCATTTAAAGTACTGTACCATGCACAAACCCGTGGCTCTGCCCCTCAAGTTAACAATGTAAGTAACTGCTGGCGTTGGGTCTGTAAGCTTTATTTCTCAACATAACAGCTGTATAGTGCCTAATTTTACACCATCTGTAGATATTTGTTCATAATTATAACATAAATAGGCTGAGCTTGTGAAAACCTCTGGCTGCATTGTTTACAACTTCAAACTGTTTGTAAGTCTTGAAATGCATTTTTTTATTAAAACTTTCCAGGATAGAACATCCTGCTGGTTAAAGAGCAGACGTGGTCTGAGGCGAAATTATGTCTGCTTTCAATTTTTATACATTTTTACAAATTGTTCACTAGCGAGTGGCCATATGTCAGGAACCTTTGATATGATATATGGGGGTTATGTAACCTTCTGTGTTCTGTGTTTTGGTTTTAAATTTGTAATAAACAGTGTATTTATCAAAAAAAAACATTGATTTGTTTTACACTTATTATTAGAAGCACGATAATAAAACAAAAATGCCCTCTAGTATACAGTCTAGGCTCTAGTTAAACATAAGTTCCTGCCAATTAATTGGTTCCTATTGAGCCCCCTGCTTTGGTACAGCTATTATCCTCTTTAAATTCTGAATTTTACATTATGCTATTTAACAGTTCAGCTGTCTGCAGACAGCTGTTACATTCTTAACTGTACCAAAAAAAGGAAGTGATTGCAACATATTTTGGATGACTTCCTCTCAAACAATTGTAGTTAATTCAAGGTCTTGTCCTGTATAAAGCCTTGCAGCTTCCATTTATGCTTCTGCCAGGCCCAAGAAGATATCAAAGCTAAGTTTAACTTTCCCCCTAAACTTTTTAAGGATGACCTTAATTTCCATGTTCTCTGCCACCCACACTGGACCCAGAGACCACCATAAATAGCCCTGGGTGGCTTTCTTTCTCAGAGGCCCTAGAATAGCCTCAGTCCCTCTGGTCTCCTCGTGAGATAAGGGGTTGGCTCCATTCACACAGCCAACATTAGATGAAGCAGCTGGGATGGAGGAGACATTTCCATGGCAAACATTTCTAGTCATGATCTTTGAAACATATAAATATTTTGACTTTTTTTTAAGGATCTTAGCAGTGCTGGAGAGAGCGTATAACTCTTTATGTGATCCATCACATATGAGATAGACAAGCTCTAACTACTTATGTTTGCCATTAAACCAAACCAATTTGCCTTGTCTAGCCACCTGGAAAAACTTTGATTTTGAATTATGGATGAATTCCTGGACTTTACACTGTTTGAGTGTTATGGTTGGAAATCTGAATGGTATTGGTTTGCATTAAATCAATAACTTTCTGACAATTATTGTTGTCTCATCTTCTATTAAAATAAACTAAGTTTGGCATTTAGAGCCTTCTAATGTTTGTGGCTAATATAAAGTTAAGGAATTGCATGCTGGGAATTGTAGTTCACACTTACGATGTAACATGCCATACTCCAGACAACTGGAATTCCATTCTGTATCTCTAAATGTGGTCAGAGTATATGAAGTTGAAACCTGAAACCCCAAATACTCTTGCAGTATAGTTATTGTTATAAACAGTGTAATGTTAATTCTTTAATTTCATACGTATTTAAGAAATATGTGTTGCATTTTATCAGCAATGCTGTTGAAATAAATTCAACATTTGTTCTTAATGTTATCTTGAAGTTGCTTCTACAAATTGTCTGGTATTGTGATAAATATGTCAGCATTATTGATTTTCCCAGCATCTCACTGATTGCCTTATTTTAAACTTTTATTGGTGCTATTTATCAGAGCTGATGGGATCGCGGACAGTTTTTTTTTTCTTTTTCCTTTCACAAATTAAAAAATAATACTACTAATAAAATAGGGGCCGATGTGTCAGTCCAAATTTAAAATGTTCTTCATTTTGTCAGGACCGATTTGCAGTTCAACTTTTGAAACCAGGTTTATTCAAGTCGTGAGCCTCTTTGTTAGCACTCAAGCAACCTTTCTCTGTTAACTTCTGTCTTCTGAATAAGATCCTCAGAGTTACTGGTACAGTTTCCTAATTTATTCTCCCTACTGTACTGTACTGTAGTGGGGTCCATGCAGCAATGTTCCAGCTGGGCTAGGATAATGAAAACTCCTGTGTGCCCCCATATCAAAAAGCCAGTGCAGTAAAGCATTAATGCCTTGAAGACCCTGCTGCTTCTTACTGCTGTCATCAATGAATATCCGCTTGATGTAATGTCCTTGCTTTCCTCTCATCAGCTCTGAACAGTGAGTGTTGATTTTGGCTTG